>NW_025110644.1:87086-117532 GCF_011392965.1 Frieseomelitta varia
GATTATTAGTAAGAACTGAACTGATTTAGAGAGTATTGCGAAATTTGCTGAATCTTCAAATAGTCACACGAAAGATATCAAGTAAGTATTATTTTTAAACAGTGCGAATTCTTGCTTACGAACTGTTGTGATCTATGGAAAGAGAGGCCGGACAGAGAATTTATAGAGTTCAGCTTAGAATTGCAGAGAGTTTATAGAATTTAGCTTAGCAGAGAGTTGCTCTGTTTATAAAATTCATTATATCTCATAAACGAAGACAGATAGGACATATATTTATATGACTTTTTTTTCATTATTTTTAGGCGTAGAATCAGCTGTCGATGTAGGTCCCACAAGTTACGAAACACCCTGTATAATATCGAATTGAAATTATCTGTTGTTAGTTTCCGACGAATTCTTCGATGATTTCTAGACTACGGATTTTTATGTATTTATTATATCATATCTTCACGAACATTGTTGAAGAAATGGAATCTAAATGGATGATTTTTTCTTTTGCATATTATTTGGATATTATATTTTTGCACGTTATATGCATTTTTGCATCTTCAAATTCTTCGTAAATACATAAAAACCGGCGGTCTAACGATTATATCATGAAGGAAATGATAATATGAAAGCAATTTTGCTAATCGTTTTGTAACTAAAATTAAGAGATAAGTATATTGGACATAAACATATATTAGACATTTGCTGTAGAATTATGTTAAATTGTTGCAAAAAAGATTCCATAGTTTAGTGAAATTATATAATTGCTACGTTACATAATAATTATTACTTGTATAATAATAATTTAGATAAATTACATAAGTTAAATGAATTTAGTTCAATGAAAATATAAACATTAATATTATTGAGAAATTCATTAATATTATTGAGAAAATTTAATCTCCTAAAAAGAAAAATTAAATTCGTAGAAAAAGAAGAATTAAGAATCTGATCTGTTTCTATTGTAATCCTAACTATTATCCAAATATTCTGTTTCAAATTAAATTTCAAGAGAAATTACAATTTTACACATTACAGTATTAAATAACGATTTATTGCACGCGATTATTTTTCGAATAAATTTATTTTTTGTATGTTTTTCAATTTCGTTGTTGTTACAAAATATTTTGAAGTGGTTTAAATTTACAAATATTCTTTCATTTTTACTAAAATTTTAATTTTTGATTATCAACCATTACGTCAATTTGACATACTTTTGTTATAAAATATTACATTATTATAGAGATAAGGCTTAACATTTATTTTTCGAACGTATACTATATACTTTTGGTATTTTTGACAACAAAATATGCCACTAAAGTTGAAGATCATATTCATTTTCAGAGTATTTGCTTTGCAATTATTGTACAATAATTATGCATTCAATATATATTTACCACTGCTTCGTAAATGCATTTAGATATCTTTGGTTTTAAATATACATATGTAGTTGCAAAAAGTGAAAATCCAAAATAAATGATCACGATATTAGATGAAGCAAAGATCATGATATGAAATTGAATATTTATACATGAGAGTAATAACTGTGTGAAATTTCATACACGATATAAATTTAATCCACTTATTGTTAAAAAATGATGTCGCGAATTCAATTATTTATTTTTTTCATTAAATTAATTTTACATTGTTATGTTATTTTGACACGGAGGGACAAATTGCACTTGTGAGATAATCAAGCCTGCAAAAATGAGAATGCACATAACATACAGAAATATATCATGTATAAAAAGTAGAGTAGATTCATTATAACATTTAGCAGTGAAAACAAGTTTCTGCTTAAACTCCTTTTTTCTAATTGCGTTCAAATTGCATAGAAATCGTGTTGACGAGTACGTGTACACTCGTCAAACACGATTAACGTGTTAAATGTAAATCAATTAGGATCAATTGTTATCTTTAGAATTTTTTTCAACCACTCAACCGAAATGCAATGATTGGAAAACACGTAGCTTTTATACGAACACGTTTCGCATGCTCGACGATGATGTCGATTCTGAAACGCGTGCCCGATATTTTGGGTAAACTTTGGGAAATTTGCAGAAAAATCGAACGGAATGTAAGAGAAGCTCGCGACAATATTTGATATGTATTTACGCAAAATTCCGAGCAAATATTGATACATAGTATGCGTGTTATATAAATTCTGCTACTAGCAGACGATATTCTAAATATTTATCGAACCTGTTCGATTGCTGGGGACGAGCTCACGTGCAGCTTGTCTATTTTGCGAAATATTATCGCGATCTGTGAATTTCACGCTATAGATTTTAATCATTTTCATGTTGTCGCATATCTTGACGAAGAATTGCAATTTAAAACGATATCTGTTCTAAAATATCGTACATATTTTTCAATAACTTCCGAAAACAAACTCTGTGAAAATCGGTCAATACCGAAATACATCATTTGCATCAATTTTACACACGTTTGTGTTTCTGTTATTTATTTTCAACTTTAATCGCGCATCTGCCATATAAATAATTTACAACAGGTTTTCATATCGTTTGAATAAAACATTCATTTACATAATTTAATTAATAGATTACAATAATAATTATAATGTTTATATCATAACAATTTATTTTATATAATAATACGTTATGTAACATATACTACGTTATGCAATTATTTATATAATGCATCATATTATTTGACTCGACGGTGAAATAACCTTGCATAAATGTAGCAAATGATTTTTCCCCAAATTATGATGTTTAATTAATTATCTATCGGATGAAATAATTTTCTCGTTTTGTTTCGTGTTTTGCATTTGTTTTCATAAATAATTTCTCATAAAATTTTCATTTTATTGCGTAATCTTCACGTTACAAAATAATAATTATTTATTACTTTCACTGAATTAAACGTAATTTTTAAAATGATAAATTAGTGGAAATGACTGTTCTTCACCTTTATCTCTCAAACAGATTTGATTCGACCCTGATCTACGACATCTCCATACGAATATTTCGATCGAGGATCGTTACGCGCTTTAATTAATCCGAAATCACCGTACTTACTTAAGGTGCTAATTTACAGTGACTTAACCTGTATAGCGGAACTTACGTCTAAGACAAGAGCTGATGCAATGCTCGCTCACCTTTGTATTTAACATGTACGCATATACCATACAGGCATACATGGCGAGCATACGTGTACATAGTTGCATGAATATGCAACGTCGAAATGCGTGTAATGTTCAGCCATCATACCTAATATACGCATTATGGTTGACATGCATACAGGCCTTACAACAGTCGCATTACAGACAAACGTATCTCTGTGCACACTTTTTAAATGTTGATGATAACAACGATTTGGCATATCCGCTGCAAAAGTCAAGCACTCTTCGTTGATAAATTTACTCGGGACTCGATAAATATACTGGAATCTTGGTAAATTACAGTCGTGAAGTATCGAAAATATCGATCTTAGAATCTACATACATTGCTATTCAAAAGTGTTGCGATAGTTTTTGTTTCTAATGTTCAGTGTATACTTTAGATAATAAAATCTCAGTACGATAGATGATAAAACTTTTAAATTGCACGTATATTTTACAGTATTATTGTTATATTTGGTTATAATTGGTTCTTGCAAATATAGTATGATAGTCGAAATTAGTTTTCATTGAACGAACAAAATTATTTAATTATTTCTTTTAAATTTTACAATATGTAACACAGCGATATGATTTATATAAAAGTTTATATTATATTTTTTTATTATATTCTATTTTTTTGAAGATGCGTATCGCGAAAATAATTTTTCGCTTGGAACACGCCAAACAATCTTTTGCATAGTGTAATGTACAAAGTCTAACAAGTGATTTTTCATTAGAAATATTTTTCTTATCAAAATCTTCAGTCTATGAAACATTATTATATATATATGTTATTATATAACATTATATCAAATATAATATATAATAATTATAGTACAATAACTAAACAATTCTGTTATATGTATCTTGCTATTAAACCTTCCCTTTTTTCTAAAATAGATAATCTTTACAGTTTTGAACATGCTCTGTCACGAAAATTGCTTTTTGTCCTGTCATCCTGGATTACTTCAGTTAATTTAGTTTCTTACACCTTATTTAAAAGCACACATAAATAAGTTCAAAATGCAATCTTATGAAAATTTATATCTGTTATTTTTTTATACTTTAAAACACCTATGGCAATTGTATAAAAGATTTTGTGATTTTTCTTACAGTTTATATTGTTTATTTTTGCAAGCAAATGTATGTAAAAATTGCCACTCTCTTAGAATCTGTATAACTTTGATTAATAAATAAATTAGTGTCTATGAAATTTATTTAACTTTCTCTTTTTCTTGAAACATTTGAAACTTATATATAAACTTTTGTGACTAATTGCACATCAGCTTCTGTTGAATACTATAAATCTTAGAGTATAGACATCTTTTAAATACCTCTTATTAAGACTATAATATCATAAAATGTATCATATCATAAAAAATAATATCATAAAAAATAAAAATGAAAATAAAAATTATTCTCCTGTACTGAAATTAATATTTTTACTTTCGTTACAAATATCTTTTACTTAAACATATCACAAGTGTGCTTTGAAACGTTACTATTTCATTATAACATTGAAATACAATTTGATTCTGCTTCTAGCCAATCGTGCATTATTTATCTATCTGTACGGAGGAAAGCATAATAAGAGGGTATCGTTTCCATAAAGCTCGTTACGTACTTATTTCATTATCAACATTGTTATTGTAAAGGATTTCAATTTCTCGTTCGAATTACGGTCATACGAAATTGCGAATTTTGCGATTCGTAATCAGGCTCATATTAATTACCAATCGTTACGAGCCGCAGGTTTGCACGTTCGTTCGTTAAATATGGCGAATAAACGTTTCACTGCTATTTTGTTTCGTGTACTCGTCCAACAAATAAATTCCGCGATGTACAAATTTGTATCGGATATACATCAGTTACGTCAATTATTAAATTCAACTCGATATTTCCGCGCTCTTATGAATTTCCTTTGGATGAAACGTAACAGCGGAAATTATTATTTTCGCTTTTTATTAAATCGTGTTGTAAGTCTTCTTAAAACTTTGATGTAAAATTATGGGAAGATTATTTAACTATAGGACAGTCAAAGAAAATTGAAAAATTGAATTCATCTTTTTTGAGTTTTAATGATTTTCTTAAAATTTCATTACACTTTTACTAGTTTACACAATACTTATCAGAAATTGATGGTTGAATTTCAATACTTTTGGCAAAAATACATATCACCTATTGTATATAAGTAAAAATAATAAGAAATAAAATAATACATTAGTCTATATAATATAATGTGATAAATATAAGTTTATTATTTATATTTATATATATATTTTTAGTTTATTTTAGATTATTATTTATATTTATATGTATATATTTATATTATTTATATTTAGTTTATAAGTAATTTAGTTTTTTGTTATTATTTTTTCTTTATATGCTTTCTTTACCATATAACATATGGAAAATTAAGAAATGTAATAATCGAGCTTGTGTTAGTCCATTTACGTCTATACAAATATAAATTATTACTCTCATCTAGTTATCATTTTATTAATTTGAAAATAAAAGAAACTAATTACCATAGGAATATCGAATACGAAATTCTGTCTTAATAAAATGAATTTTTTTGGATTAATGGTTAAAGTTTATTCGTTATAATTGGAGAGGAGGATTCAATTGAAGAATGAAAAAGATTGAAAACTTTTTACTTAACAATTGAATGAATAAATGTTCGTTGTATTATGTATACAATAGTTCACAAAAAATATTCGAAAATTGGCCATCTTATGTTATACTATATTGAGAGAAATTTTATGTTATATATAAACATTTTGAAATTTCATTAATATCATAATGAAAGATGACAATTATAATTATTGATAAAAAAAATTCGGAACCAATTTGAATATAGTATGTAGAAATTATAAAATATTTGTTGCAAACATAAAATAAAAAATTAATAGCTGTGCATCTATACATCTGTAGCCATTTAGTTGTATAGTCAATCACAAAACTCTGCTTCAAAATTTCAAATATAATAAAGAAACATAAAGATTTTATTTATATGCACCAACTATATTATAATATAATATAATTTATTAATTATAGTTATACAGAATCTTAAAAGAGTGACAATGTTTCTTATATCTGCTGGAAAACGTAAATAGATCATGACAAAAAAATCACAATGTCTACTATACAATTATCATATGTTAATAAAATTTATTTTCTACAACACACAAAATGTTCCTGCAAGCGAATACTTTCACGAACAACTATAACTTTAATATATAATACAATTATTTAATTGTGATTAAAAAACGTAACAATGCACTTGATATTGCACTTTTAACTTATCATTGTCATTTATGTGACAAATAAAGAATTCTAGTCTTCTTTCATTGGAAACTATCTATAATCTATGGAATCTCTTTCTCTCTCTCTCTCTTGTCGTAAACTCTGTAATTAATTACAAAGATTAAACTCTGTATCGCGGAAACTTCAGAAACCTGTCGTTTCTTATTTATTTATGAGTTGCGCCTTTAATTAACAGCTCGCTTAAATTCGAGACAAAGCGTGTCTTTGCTTAACGCGTGCGTCAATCATAAATTACACGCGAGTACACGAGCTCTATGCTCGTCTCGACAATGCCGAGCAGTAATTATTTCTGAAACTTCCCCGAAGTGTATCCCTCCGGCTGAGACATGCTCTAATACGTGAGAATTTCCTTTGCACATCGAAGGATGCTTGGCATTTTATTTAGAAGATCTACAAACAATATCACAGTAGTTTACACTATCGTTTCTATCGAATTTTTAACTACGCTAAAATGAAGGAAGTTAATTTATTTAATACTTCTAATTTCATCAAAAATCTGTTATATAAAAAAAAAAAATCTTTACGAAATAAATTATTATAATGAAAAATTTAAAATAATTATTTGTAAAAATATTATATTAAAAATTCCATTATCACTTATTAACCTTCCAGCAGCAATTAATATCAATATTAATATCAAATTTTTGATCAATATTAGGAATTTTTTTAATAATTCAAATTATTTCAGGATTATTTTTATCAATACATTATTGTCCAAATATTGATTTCGCTTTCAAAAGAATTTCTCATATTATAAAAGATATTAATTCAGGATGATTAATTCGTTTAATTTATATATCGTTAATTTATATCAATGAGAGTTGTCGAAATTCCTACATTCTGGTACATCAAAATTTTATCTAACGATAAGTTAAAATTTTTATTATACAGTGAGACGAGAAAATTAAATAAATTAAATAAATAAATTATTAAAATATATGTTCTGTTCCTTGAAATCTTTACACACATGATACTTTCATTATAAAGTATAGTATAGTATTCTCTGCTGAGAATAAATTCAGTTTTAGTTCTGACAAAACAAGATTTATACAGAGGAAGACTACATTGAACATTGAGAATTTTCAATAGTGATAAACATGTTATCCAAGATTCAGAAGCGTCTGTGTATAATAAAATAAGACATTGTGCTCTCATCGGTGAAATAACAATGAATGCTTAAAATTACATGTGTGCAAAGTGTCTCAATAACTCTGTTGTAAAATGACAATACAAAGAAATGCTTAAAGATTAAATTGAACACATATCATGATGCAAATAACTTTTTTCAGAACTATAATATTCAAGGAATACGTTGAACGTTTTCTAAAATGAAACTTATAATTTTATTTAATACTTTTTTGACATTTAGAAAAGCTAGTTCAACGACTCTAGTAGCAATACCTATAGTAGCAATAATTATATTGATTAATAATTCAATTAATAATTGGCATATTTCGTACGTAGCAAAACTATTTCTGTATATTTCTGTGTACTAAAGATGAAGAGTGCTTGATGCAAAGAATAAATATTAATAGAAATCATTTTAAGCCGTTATTAACATAAGTGATTATTAAATAAAATGATAAATTCGTTAGAACATAATAGTTCTGTGCATATGATGACTTTCATGTACTCTTCAATAATATTAAATATAAACATTTATGTTGAATACATTTTTCGATTAGTATTTGTTTTTTGCTTCAGACGCTATTGCAAAATAATTTATCACAAAGTGCAATTAAATTAGATATGAATAAAACATTCTGTCAGTTTCCAAACTGACAATGATTTCGAACATATGGCCTGAAAAATAGAAGAATAGTTTACCATGTTGCTATATTCGCCAGTTGCTCACATTAATATTCGGATATTAAATATTTAAATTATTACAATTTCGTAAAGTAAAATCGTGCAACAGTAAACTTGGATTCGTTTTCAAGGTTGAAGCTTCTATTTTCAAAGTGTGCCGTTCATTTTATTCTAAGACAATTTTTCTCTCGAAAATGTTATAAATTATCACAGTATGTAAAAACGTTGAACAATTTTGATGAATATTGAGGAAAAACGAATATGTTACGAAAATGTTACGAAAATGTTACTATTTCTCCAGTTTTCGTCGTTTAAGTTGAAATTCAATAAAATAGCGAAGGGAAAAAAATCGTACATCAAGTGTTTGGAAGTCATTGCAAAAGGGAGATTTCAATCTTCAAATCCATTATAGATTTAGTCATGAATAGAAAAAGTTTTTAAAAAGAGAAATTATTAGAAAAATAATCGAATATTTGTTCGGACATTATAGAGAGACTTAAATTGAAATTAATGACGAATCGATTACAAGTAATAGCTATTGCCGAAAATGTATTTAAATAATATTTAAGTAATAAATGAAATAATATTATACCATTTTCTAGTTCAATTACAAATGTGCCAATATTTTGTTGACTTTCAAATTTTTGTTTCTCTTCCTAGTTATAACTTCTGTACATTATATTATTAAGTGTTCTAGAAAAAAATATACGTACAATTTCTTGTTAAAAGTCGCTGAAAACCTTTGTAATCTTTCAGCAACATATGTATAGACAAACATTGTAATTAGATTGAAAGAATTTCATAATAATTTCTAAGATTCTTGTTTTATAAGTTTTATCAATCATTACTTGTTGGAAATCATAACTATGAGCCAATCAAGATTAACTAAAGCACTAAACTAAAGCATAAAATTTCAGAGATCAGAGACATTGAACTAAAACAGTGTGA
Source organism: Frieseomelitta varia (assembly GCF_011392965.1). Lineage (NCBI taxonomy): Eukaryota > Metazoa > Arthropoda > Insecta > Hymenoptera > Apidae > Frieseomelitta > Frieseomelitta varia. The sequence continues at coordinate 96,283 of NW_025110644.1, forward strand.
AAGCTTTATAACGCAATAAATTAATTAATTAATTAATTAACTCTTATGTCCCAACTCATTTCATTAAGTATTCTAATCTCTATTACATTAATAGCTTGCCCTCTGGATTTTGACTATAATAATACCATCAATGGGATATGTTTGTTTTAATTATTAGTAGACTTTATAGACTTTATAGATTCTTTTTTTATAAATTTGTAGAAAATTTTGAAAGTGCCAAGTTGCACAGTAAATATAACATGTAAAATGTTTTCTGCAAGATTTGCTAGCAAAATAATTTCCCAGATATTTATTTTAATTACATTCTGAAATGTATGAATTTGCATAAAAACCCGCTATTTATTGTTCAAAGATATCTTTTATACCATCTTTTGTTTCGTTTCAACAATCATTTTGCTAATTAAATCGATATCGTTGTTTATTTCCAATTATACTGACAAGAGAGATTTCCCCGTGCATTTTGAATAAAGAAATAAAGAAATTAGAAGAAACATACTCGGTATTAATATTATATACGTATATAATATTAATACCGTAATAATATTAATACGTAGAAGTATATAATATTATATGCGTAGAAGTATTTCTAAAAAAAAAAAAAAAATAGGTTGTGCTAAAACTTGTTCCACGTTCTATGATTAATTGGAATCATTCGTCATCCGTTCCAAGGGATAATGAATGAATAATTCTGCAGCTTCTTCTACCAAGGTGTATTCTCTACTTGAAATGCGCATGCACGAACATACTCGCGTTCTCGCGTGTATTTCCCATTCACACACGAACGGACGCTAACACGGATGCACGAATATATTGCCACGAATCGAGCACAGGCCGCTCACTGATCGGTTTGCATGCAAATGCACGAGATCGTAAGACGATCGAGTGATAATTAATCGTTCAAATGTGCAGGAACGTGACATGTGGTTGTTACGCGTGACCGAACGCCTGGACAGAGTGGGAACGCGACGATAATTGCACACCGGAATATTGTCAGAACGTATAAGTTAGTTATTAATCGTAAAAGTAACGATCATGTATCGTGATTTGATCGAGTCTTAAGGTGGCAGGACAGTTTGACGGGCTTAAAAATTAAAAAAATACTTTGGAGAGCTAGAGTAAAAAAAGGAAAGTACATATTTGATTGGCACGAGCTTCTGTGGTTTATTTTAATTTTAACACATTATGACCTATAAAAAGCAACATTGAAAGAGAAAAAAAGAGAGAGTTCTTACTTAACTTTTTAACGGCATCATTTTACATAAATTTTCTTTACGTTGCCTATCGGTGATTCCAGCGAAACAGGATTAGCCGCGACAAAAAGGCAAAGAAAGTTCAAAAGTAAATGATATTCTCTAGGGATTGACGATCAAACATTTCATTTTTGTGAAAATTATGAAAATAGCAGCTATTTGTTTTCGACGTATCGAATTTATGCCAAAAATTTCTACGTTCTTTTGTTTAGATTTTTCGAAATTGTTAAAAATTAAAAAATGTTCGATTCCTAGTAAATATTACAGTAAAGATACGTACCAAGTTTCACAGTAATTGGTTGGTTAGATTCTGAGATATCTTTCACACCGTTTCTAAAACCTAGTTTGGAGAAAAACGTGTTTAAAGTTTCAGAGCGTCATTTTTATTTATATATCGCGGCTCACAGTTCGTACAATTCACAATTAAATTGAATCCACGTCCCCTAATATTCGATTCGCCAAAAGTAATATTTGAATCACACAATTTACACAAAAAGTAAAAGTAATATTTGAATCACACACTTTACAATACTGTTTAAAGTTGTAAACAGTGATACAAATTCAATTATTCTGTATCCGTGGATTGATTATTATACCTCAAAATAAGTCGTTTTAAAAGGACCGTTTGTATCTTACTTTTAAGACTACAAACTACCATTTGAAACAAAACAGAAAAGTCAATTTTTCTGAAAATTTCAAACTGTCCTGACCCCTTAACTTGTTGTTGGAATATTTATTTATTAAACGGTATGGCGTCATAGCGTAAATTGCAAATTGCGCGAAGACGTATGTACATTAAGCAGCATGTAATTAATAACTGTAATTCTGGAGGATAGTCGAAGATCGGTAGGACAATTTGTCAAATTTACTTACCAACGACTGCACCGTATTTATGTGTTAAGGGTTGATCGATCTATCTGCAGCTGCGTAACAAGGAGATAATTAATGGTTCGCGTATGCGCTCGTGCGCGCGAACACGTGCACGTACCACGTGATGAAAGATTTCGTTCACTTTAGAAACTATCAGAGAAAGAACGATAAATTACTGTCGCTAATTATCGGTAGGAACGTCGATCCTCGTAATTATGTTTCTATCAATGGAATTTCTTCTCAATGTAACCATTTAATGTATATCATGGAGATGTTCATTTAATTTTAGTTCATGAATCGTTCATTCATTTACGCGTAGGAAAGTTATAAAGGAATGGTAAAATAAACTCGTGTAAAGTTGACATAAACTTTACTCGTTGAATTTCCTGTATAACTATTTAATTATATTTCTTAATTGTGTTGTGGAAAATGCATGAAGATTGATATACTCTGTTTTAGTGGACACTCTATATACACTAAAATCACAATAAAAAGAACTATTTTAAAATTCATATATTGTTGTTATGTCAAAAACTGATATTATTTCCTAACTATTGGGTTGTAACGTAAATCCTGTTTATACATTTATAATAATGATATACACACGCTTGATGTTATATAATTATATAATATGTACAACAATTATTATATAATATACTATAATATTACGTTTCTATATTTCATCATGTATAATCTTATATTTATATTATACAATAATATAGTAATATTAAGATATATATATAATATTTAAATATAAGATATTATATGTTATATTATATAATAATTATCACATATTTATCGTTACAATGATATATAATTTGTATTATATTATATTTATATTATATAATATAATATTTATATATATAGGTAATATTAAGATGTATATAATATTTATATTATATCTTATATCATATCACATATTTATCGTTACAATGATATATAATTTGTATTATATTATATTTATATTATATAATATAATATTTATATATATTTATATATATAGGTAACATTAAGATATATATATAATATTTATATTATGTATTATATTATATTTATATTATATAATATAATATTTATATAATATTTATATTATATATTATATTATATTTATATTACATGTTATGTTATATAATAATTATCACATATTTATCGTTACAATGATATATAATTTAACAAATATATAAACGGAGTAAATTTACGTTACAACCCTACATCTATACGAAGTGTCGCCTATTGTCAAAATTTTAATAAAACTCCAACTTTTCACTTCCGATTTTATTTTCTTCACTAAACTCCGAACGTTTTATTACATCGCCATATATATATATATATATATATATATATATATATATATATTCAGAGATTCCCACGTATGGATAAATTTACGTCCCTGTCCCCGTATACACAGCCGAACAAACGCAGTAGCGCAATTTCAATTTTCGAGATTTTCGATTTCATAAAATCACGGATGATTTCACACGGTCATCATCAAATATAGATTTCGGATAGGATGGCGGCCCGTGAGTATTTGCATGCATCATGGTGGAATAATGCATGTAGGTGCATCGTGGGCTAAGGGCCAGCCATGTAGGTACAGGTGCACGGGAGTGTAACGCGATGAGGCATAATTAATCGCCGCTGCGAAGCTGCGTGCGCGTGCTCGTACTCGATATCAGTCGAAATTTTATTAATAATTAATTAATCGTACGGCATGGTTATTCCGAAGCGCTGTGCGCCCCCCTCCCCCTCCCCTCCCCACCCCCTACCACCACCTGGCGTTTTCTACGGAGACAGCAACTCGATTACAAATTGAAAATCAGAATCCGTTATTCGAATTTATTTTCACGCGAGCCGGAAACTTGATCCCGTGATGTTTCGAAAGTTGCAATTCTGTTTCTGCGAAACTCTTCGTTTTCCGCTGTCGACGTCAACGAATGAAAAAGCGATGTTTTTAATAAAAATAAAGTCGCCACCAAGTTGTTAGCCTGCCTCGGTGGCTTAACTTGATGTATTTGTGGATATCGTTTCTATTTATAGAGTTCACCCTCTTTCGATTTATTTTTAATATCGTTTCATCGACACTTTGATCTCTTTTATATCTTTTATTTTTATCTGTATACGTGAGGTTTCGCAACAGTGTCTGCGGTAATTTTTTTCTTCGTATAAGAATAACTCGAGAGTGAAGTCAAGATTCAGTTTCAGGATAATAATTGATTTTGGTGTATCGTTAGTCACAGAAGTCTATTGTACATTTATCAAATGTCAAATATCTCAAGAGATGTGTGTTTAAAACAATTTTTAGTTATTGATTTGTTAGTTGATGTATAAATTCTGAAAGAATGATAACGATTCTTACATTTGTTTACTTGAAAATCAAAATAAATTGAAACAAGGTCATGAGATATTTCAATTCTCATCCATCCCTCATTTTTTTCAACTTAATTAGTGAGAAAATGGATTATATTTTTCGTTAATAACATTAACAATGAGTAAAGTTTAACAATGGCGCAAGTCCAATGATGTTGTTTTAATTATTAAAAATTCACGAATTAAATTTGAACGTAAATAGACAGATCATGTAAATTATTAAAAGCATTTAAATTGGAAATTAAGAAAAAGTTGAAGTTGCTTTTTTAAACTAAAATTACTAAAGCTATTGGTGGTGAGTTCAGTCTTGAAGAAGTTTTTCAATATTTTCAGAGATGTTTCATTTTTCATAATTTTCAAGAATAAAAGCATCCGTACTTTTTGTCTACTATACGTAAAAATATGTAAAAAATATTTTTGAAAAGGACAAATGTTATACAACTCTTTTCTACGAAATTGTAACAATTGTGTGTTCAATCGTGCTCCTCTATATAAAATATTAAAAATATTTACTATATAATAAATATCAAAAGTATATAATATTTACCACGGAATAAATGTTCAATTATGCTCGTTAACTATATAATAATAAATATCCAAGAATATAACGTTTACTGTAATATTCCATAGATGTAACGATATTTTGCTCAATATTTTTAAATTGTGTTTACAAGAATGTGAGTCTGCATAAGGTCTATTACGGGCTGTGTCTAGTTTATTAATATTTTTTTATATTTGTTACAACCAGATAATTACGGAATGCCGTAAGGTAGTCGTGGGGTTATTAATTGTTCGCGTTCGTCAATGTACAGGCGTGCACGTGCGTGTTACATGTGATGCTTCTACGCGGAATAATCGTTGTCATCCCCGTCGTCGCGTGACACGTTATTTTCCTCGGGGCTCGTTCATAATTAACAATGGATTTGCGTTGGTTCGATGATAATCCCGAGACTGGCTTCTACCCACCCGAACAGACGTGGCTAGTTGCGAAACGTAAGCTTATTACGGCGGAAAAACAACGTCGAAACAATATGGAGTGCGAGCGTTCGATGGGCGATGAAATTTGTACGACGTTTTAACGACGTTTTTATTAATAAAAATGTTTACGTTAGCGTTCAGTCGTGAAAATATTTCGTGATTGAATTTGTGCAAGTCGACAGTTGCGCTCAAAGGTCTTAGAACATTTTTGTTATTTTATTCTTAATGTTCGGTATTTCTAAATTAAACGTGTTTCGTAATAACGATTATTAACAGTATGTCGACCATTTATTGAATTAAATTTTTATTAAGTTCTGTTAAATTTTATTGAGCGTTCAGATAAGAATTAAAATGTTTTTGCTATGTTTTTGCTATGTGTAAAGAACAATCTGTCGTACGTAAAATTGGAAATACTAAATATGTAGATAAATGAGTATCATATTATATTTTTTCACAATCACTAATCGCTGGTAGTATCACTGATCGTTATAGTATATTAATACGTTGCACGTTCTTTGTTATATTATTACTATTTTAATTGATTGATGCTATTTTGTTGTATTGTTATTTTATTTTTCTAGTTCTAAGACAAATATAGTACTTGCTTGTGCAGCACTGTTAGACTTTTGAGCAAGGATATATGTCACTTTTATTTTACTTTATTAAACTTCATTCATTAGGTCTTTACCTAAAATGTCGTTGACGATTTTGGTGATCAGTTTTGACTAATTAACCTTCATATTTATGATCATTTAGTTTTATAATAAAGATTTTACTTTAAATCGAATATAAATTTATTCTTTATTCTAAACAAATGTGTCATGAAATAATTTCTACGTAGCAAGTATCGTCTTTACATGAGAACAATTATTATATTGAATATATATATATCTTCAAGAACCATTGAATAAAATTCACAATTTTATCATCTAATTGCTGTAATTAGGAAGAAATTCAAATATTGAAATTGTTCATCAGTTATCATTTCACTTTGCTTATTTCAGTATATTTCATCATCTTACTAAAATAATTTTAACAATTATTAAAATATTTTCGTAATTAGAGATAGGCGAATAATTATGCACAGATATTTACGCACACTTCATCCTATGGGAGATGTATCTAAGTACTTACGTATCTGCGAAATAGGAGACAGGATATTTGAAAATAAATTAGAACGTTGAATTATTTTTCAAAAATAGTAAAGTGATTTAAAGTGAAATATGAAATGATTTATACAACTGGAAACAAAATTGTTTTAATAAAAACATGTATAGAAAGTGAGTATCATCAGAAAAGCAATTTACAGTGATGAAAATCAGAGAGATTTCTGAAATTTGAAAGGAATTGCAAATTTAGTTAAAAGAGAGCCTGAAACCTCGTTCACATAAAAAAAAAAAAAAAAACATGTTAAGAGGCATTTTATTGTTAAACGCAGAGAATACAAGAAATGAATTTCGGATATTTTCACTATAATTAAATTAATGAAAATCACGTTTGCTCTGAATGTTTTCTTTTCATTTGATAATTTGAATGAGAGCTGTATGAAGGAAAGGAAAAGGAATGGAAAATAAACGAAAGGAAAATATTCGGATTGCTAATTTTATTAGTATTATTTATTATACAATTGTTAATTAATCGTTAATATTGAATAATTAATTTTATTGTAATATTAGAAATTTTTCAAATAAATAAATAAAATATTTAAAATATATTTATTATAAATAAATAAATAAAAAATAAATATTTAAAATATATTTAAAATATATTTATTATAAATAAATAAATAAAAAATTTATTTTTCAAATAAATAAATTTTTCTATATTTGATAATAAAATATAGAGTACCATATATGTGCACATATAAATAAAGTTTTATATCTTTTATAAAATAGCAATACAAAAAAAAAAAATAGCGATCCTTTGATTTTAAATTTTAAATTATTTTCATCACTATGAATTACACTTGCCTCTTCTGTGACATTCACATAATTATATATGCTTTTATTTTTTGTTCACATTTATACAAATCTGTTATTCTTCATTTTTGTACATTATTAAATTTCATAATTAATAAATTACACATAATTGAAAAAAATAAAACTTAAATAATTCTATATCAAATAAGATATTGCATAATATTTATTATGCAGTAAATAAACTTGCTTGTATAATAAATATTCGATTAATTTCTCACAAATGTTTATTTATAAACCGTTTATATGTCATAATTTTCTCTCTAATTACATAATTTTGAATTTTTATTTAATGATCATTTCTGATCAATTTTAGGTCGTTGATAAATATTAACATGATCATTTTCATCGAGATGTTTTTTCATAACACTTCTCAAGCTTGTATTCTTCAATATAAAATCCTCAAGAAAAATCCTGTACGCGATAAATATAAAATTTATAGTGGTCAAAAAGAAAAAAAGAAAAAAAATCGAGATGTGTCACAAAGATTGAAGGTTAAAAATAACGTTTTCTAACAGTTCAATTTGAAATGGTTCACCGTGTATCATAATACCGATGCGTTAATGGGAACGGTACCGTAATAATTAGACATTATCAAAGTTACGAAGCAATTATTACCGCGATGGTCGGGTTCGGCCTGCTTTCCGCGTCGTAATTTTCTTCGAAATTAAAGTAAATTGTTTAAATGAGGAGAGAGAGGTACAGCCGACTTTTATTCGCCTAATGTAATGAAATCCTTCGCCGGTGTCCTGGCATAAAGTCCGGTTCGTAATTTCGCAAAAAAGAAAAGAAAAAAAGGAAGAGAGAAAAACAAGATATTTTCATTCCACGCGAGCTTAGGGCCACGTGTTTCATCAAAGAGAAATATATTTCCCAGAATTTTCGGGAAGGATTGCGGATTTTACTGCGTTTCTATTAATTCGTTACAATTTTTTTCCTTTTTTCCTTAACAGTGAATTTTACAAATTAAAATTCCCCGCTACGTCGTGTTGAAATTATTAACCGAATTAACGGAACGCGGTTGCAAATCATAATCTTCGGGAATTCCGTTTATCTCGTAGAAACGTAAAATACGATATATATATAAAACGGGATTGTCGAACAAAACGAACGGAATTACGCGGTAATGCGTGAAATTAAAAAAATTTCCGAAACTATCAGTCGGAATCGGTATCGGTGAAAATTGAAGATTTATAATCGCGGACGTGCAAATTGAAAGAATGCGTTTAAATGTGTTTGATCTTTGTAATTTCGTAGGTAATTGCGACGGTCTCCGAGATAATTATTATTACGTTTAATGGAAACATTTTTAGCGGTACAATTGCACGATACGCACTCATATGCGCATAATAATCGCTAGGCGAAATTAGTGGTGTAATCTCGGGGAAAGTGGGACGATATTTCTTCGGAATAGCGAGTACGGGGGCGTGTATGCTTTTGCAGACGTGCAATCTTCGTGTAATTTTCCAAATTAGTAAGATGCTCGATGAAGAACCACAAACTACTTTGCCAACCTTTGGACAGTTTCTCGTTACCGTGAATGCATCGAGCAATATGCACTGTCACTTGAAAATATGTTGAAATTTACCATCTATAATATATATATATATATAATAATTATTTAAACAGAGACAAACAAAGTTTTTTACTAACTGCAAGTTCTTTTACTAATATGTATAAAACATAAAACACATAATATATTGTTGTGGCTTATTGGACTTTTACAATTATATAAAATATGCACAATGTGCTCTAACGGACATTTTTTATTTTTAAATAATAATAAATAATAGATAATTGTTTCTAAACAGTATTCAAATTTTTTAACTGTACGTGTACTATACAATACAATTATTAATATATTAATACGTAATTGAAGCAAATACTAAGATTTCTAAAGTTGTATATTTCCATTCAAAAATTTATGTTAAATGGATATGTTAAAACTTCAAAACAAAAGACTTTTTAATAAATGAATATTTTATTTTATTTGCAATATAACTTTTTGTATTATTAAAATTTAAAAGTTATGTGCTGTTTCAATACGATGTATTGTTCTGTTCAAAAAGTAAAGGATGAACCAAACTTTTAAACGGTATATTACAAGCTATTACTAACATTAAATTGAATAATTTAATTATTAAAATGTCTGAAATAGATATGTAAACGTTTATCCTAGATATATTTTCCATCATTGAAAAGCTAATTGAAAAATTAAATATGATAATTATATGATGAAAGAATACGAAAATTGTTCTTTCATGATAATCCAACATCACTAATAAGAGATTTATTGTAATATTTTTTATTTAATATTTCAAGAAAGAAAGCATATCATCGATATTTACATGAGAAGAAGATATAATTATTTTATTGTTAGTGGTTTTTTTATTATTTTACTATTTATGATTGATAAAATATGTTTGTAATATGTTACAAACTAGAGTAAAGTATACAAAGTATATATGCAATCCCTAACCATTGAATTAAAATCATTTGACAATGTTTAACGTGTTTTTGGTAGAATTAAAGAATTTGAACGAAATTTAATTATAACTTTTACTAATCCACTGAGAAAAAGCAGTAATTTATCATAATTGAGTATTATAAATACTTAATTATGATAAATTGCCCTTATTTCATCAAATAGAATCTACGTGGAGAACATAATGATGAAGAAGTATTGCAAATCCTTCCACAATATTAGAAATAATTTTTGTGTATAATTTATATGATTCTTAATGAATTTATTATTATTATCAAAGTACAATTACACATAGACATATAATAATTAATATTAATACTATGTACGTTAATATATGATACTTTGTTGCTTTCTACTATCAATTGTGAGTATTTACTGTAAAAGCAATTCGCATTTATATTTCTGTACTTTAATAGTTAATGAAATTTATTATTAAATTGCCTTCAAAACCTCCAAATTAAAAAAGAAAAAAGAAAAAAATGATGTTGAAAATTACAAATGGTTTTAATTCAATGGCCTGGAACCGTAATAACAACAGACAGAAATTAATTTGATATTCCAAAAAAATTAGGAAGCAAAAAAACTAAATGAAAGGAACAGTAACATCGTAGAGTAGAATAAACATTTGCAAGAGTAACAATCACAAGTTCACGTAAAAGTTCCGTAAACTCATTTCGTACGTTCTCGAGGAAGAAGGAGGAAAAACAAATGATCTCTTAGGAAAACTTAATCCAATTAAAATACCAAGCTCGGGATATCAAGAAACATGATACGTTGCGCTGCATCTCTTTTGCATGCAGCTTTACACACGTAGGCGAAACGTTAGCTTGACGTTGTCGAAATGAGAAATTCAAACAAAGCGAACGCCACTGAGCAGAATGAACAACAACATTTGCGGGAATAATAATCACGAGTTTACTTAATGTTCGTAAATTCATTTCGCACACTCTCGAGAAACAAGAGCAAAGACACCGAGTTGTTTTTTTTTTTTTCCCTCCCCCCAGAAGAATTTCATCCAATTAAAATACCAGGAAACGCGATGCCGTTGCACCAGGCTCAACCCTAATCCCTTTGTCATACACGACGACCTAGCAGCTTTTCGCGTAAAGTCGACGTCAAACGAAACGTTTTTAATTAAGCCGGTTGCCCCTGGGGAAGGGAGGGGACAATGTCAAAATTACGCTTCGGAATAAGATTACGGCGGAACGGCTTATCGTTACGTAAACTCCTAACGACGAGGAAGCGCTGATAAGCCGCACGCGGGGCCGCCATTCGAATAAACGCGGCCACCAGAATAAAAATTTCCGCGTAAACGGCAGACGTGGGGCACTTTCATAAAGCACGAACACGCGGAGAGCGTTCCTTTTCCTTCCCCTTTCTTCTCGCCGTTCTTCTTCCAGGCCACCTTCATCCCCCTCGCCGCCGGTTCACTCCGTCCTTCTTCCTCTTTTTTCTTTCTTTTTCTCATTTTCGCGCGGAAATATAAATTCCGCGTAATTTCCGCAGATTAGTGCCGCGTATCCGGTGCAAACTCGCAGCTAGTATAAGTTACGGGGGAACGTGCCTCGCTCTACCGGGGCAATTAACATGATGTATCGCGTAAATGTAATAACTGGCATATACCTGGCCCCGTGTTTTAAGTGTTCCGTTTAGACAGTTCTGAGAATTACGAGTCTCGTTATCGAGATACCGTCCAATTTTATCTTCTCCCTCCCTCCGTTTCGCTACTTTCCCCCATTTCCTTCTTGCTTGTTTTTTTCCTTCTCCTCCTGCGAATTGTACAATTTTTGAATTTCACACGCTGCCGCGAGCGAAACATTTGATTTCGAATAGGTACGATTTGTTGCGTTGTGTCGTACATAGATTTGATTTTCAACATAGTTTCATATTAAATTTTATATTTATAATTTTGAACGAATAATTAAAGATCTGAGGTAATTTTGGCAAAGTTTCTCGAATAGAAAGAATAGAAATAGTTCCTGAATTATATAGAAGATGGGTAATTCCTTAGGACATTAATTTAAATAACAGTCATTCTTCGATCCTTGGTTATCATTAAAAATTACAGTTATTTCACAACTAAATTTTCACAAGTTTCGTCGAATCTCTCTTTAAGAATACTATATTTTTCTTGGTTATTAAATTACATCTTTTTTTAAATATAAATACATAATATAAGTATATTCTTTTTCTGCTTTAAATCATTCAAGTTCATCTCTTGGATGTGTCAGTGTAAAAAGATGGGATATCAGTGTGAAAAAATATAATAATTTACTGTAAAATTATTCCACTCATAATCAATAAAGTTGTGAACTAATGTAGATTCACAGTGCTTAATTTTAATCTCAATTTAGTTTAATATAATGATTTTGGATCAGACTAAAGTGTCTCTGGTTACAATTAACAATAATAAGTGACCATTGTTGATGAGGAAAATTTTAATTACTATTCCAAAAATTATCAGTGAGGAAAACTCGGTGAAAGTTTATTTCGATACTATTTTCACCAGTTACATTGTTATATCATCATTAAATTGCATCATCATCAAAATTGCATCAAAAAGTAATTCTAAAAATGCGTTTTGAAATGTCTGAGTGTGATTATGGATATTATTCTCTAAATAATACTTTACACTATTATGAGCGATCGAAATAGAATTTTCCTCGTTGATAACTATTACGAGCAACTGAAATAAATTTTCCCTATTCATAATCATTGTAAACTAAAATAATTAGCTTAAAAATAGAATTAATAATTAATTAAAAATTAATAATGGTTATCGGTAATGAAAAAATTTTCAATCATTTACGATTGTCATTCAAGATCAAAACTTAAAACTTTTTAATTATATTACAAATTTTCTTTACGTTTTATAATTAGTATCCTTAAATTAAACAATAAATGAATTGTTTTACTGACTTTTTTCATAATAATTTGAGATAATTATTTTTGGTCCTTGCGTTGATAGTGAAATTATAAGAAATTCATGTTCATTTTATATAAATTGTAAATAATACTACAATATCGAGAACTTTCGGAATCAGAGCAGCAATGAATTTTACGCTTGTAGTAACAAGGTGCACTGTCGTAGTGAAAAATTGCAAGCATTATACACAGATCGTAAAGTATGTTTATCAAGTTTTTACGAAAAGCAGAAGACAAATTTATCGCAAATAATACGTTACAATGCGATCCAAGCTCAATACAAAATGGATTCATAGAAAAAACAGGCACAAATATGTCAAATATTTTTTAAAAAATCATTAAGAAACGTTTTAACAAGTTTTTCATAATTTTAAAAAGAATTTGCCAGAATGCAAGATTTTATTAAGAAAACATTATGTAAAAATCATTATTACGATATATATATATATATATAAAAAATTATTATTTATTATGTTTTGAATTCCGTGATGAATCAACGTTTCATTTATTGGTCACACATCACAAACTGAAACAGCAAAGAAAAATAACGAAACCCTATCATTTTACACTGATACATTCAAGAGATTTAGAAAAGAACTTGGACGATTTAAAGCTGAAAAAGAATGTGCTTACTTATATTTAAAAAATGATGTAATTTAATAACCAAGAAACATATAGCATTCTTAAACAGAGATTCAACGAAATAGTTAAACTTTAGTTACGAAATAACTGTAATTTTTTAACTATAATAACTGTTATAAATTACAATGCATTCATCGAAATATTTATTCCATATCTACTATTTTTATCTTCTCGGAAATAAATCCCAGTTAAATGGAAGCATTCGTTCCGCTTTAAAGAAATAGAAGTTGTTATGAGCAAAATGCTATGGAATATATTCTCGTAAATATATTACAAGAATATATTCTTATAATATATTCTTGAATATGTATATATAATATAATTTATAATATAATTATAATATGATATAATTCTTATATATAATTAATATAAATATAAATGTAAATATATTCTTGTCAAAAATATTATATAAAATGAAAAAATTTTATTCTATATTTTTAATTTATTTTTTCACATGGACCAATCCCCTGTTAATTATTCTTTTCTATTCTTCGTTTAGAATTAGTCAAATTCCAATATGCTTGATAAATTTTTTCGAACTCAGTTTTCTGGAAGAATTTTATTGTTTATTTTCGACTTATTTTTTTTTCTCATATAGAATCATTGCGTCCACGTATTGCCCTGTAAAAAAATTATGATTCTTTTCTGTATATTTCTAAAAATTACTTATCTTTTTTATATTTCTGTATCTTTGCATCTAAGATAATTGTCTCGTCTAACTTTTATATTTTATCTTGAAACACCCGTTCGAAGGTGCATGATTCTTCAGAACATTTAATAACCAATTGCAAAATAATTGTTGAAACCACAACAAAGTTGAAATGCTAAGTTAACTTGTAACAAAAAAAAAAAAAAAAGAACGATTAAAAGTTCTTCCTTCTTTAAAGAGTCGCTCAGTACTTTTAATAATCAAAAATGCTAAAATAACTGTTAGAATTGTACCATTACAACAAAGTCAGAATGTTGAACCTGAGACAGAAAATAAATAGGTAATTTAAAAGTTAAAAGTTATTCGTAAAACTTATTTCAATAAAAAATCTTTAATTATGAGCGAAAGATTCAACAAATAAGCTGTGTTAATACGACACACAGTTTCGTTCCATTTCGATCCACAAACATTGATAATTTTCTCGGATCTGCATTTGGATACACGCGTTGCTCTATTATCCAAAAATTCCATTAACCAAACACTTCAGCTTTTACATAGGAATAGCTCCGTTGTACTCAAACACCGCGATATTTCACAATTCGACAAAATCAACATCGTCGTTACACGCTCGGGCAGCATCTCCAACAAAATGCACCGAGGTACGTCTACGACTGCAAAATAAATAAAAGAAATCCTGTCCAAATGGTAGAAAGTTCGAGCGCCGCAACAGGCGGAATTAAGGGGATGATGACCAAGGCTCACTGGAGCTCGAGGAGGAAAAAAGAGAAGAAAAGAGAAAGCGAAGAAGAAGAAGAAGAAGAAGAAGAAGAAAAGGAAGAGGAAGAAAAAGGAAGAGAAGAGCAAAGGTAGCGGAGAAGTTTGCTGAAAAATGCGAGAGATTGTTCTGGCGGCCCCGAGCCGCAAACATTCCGGTCCCCCCGCCCGCTTTCTCTTTTTCTTCTCGCCTCTCGTTTCACCCCCTTTGGAGAAAGCATCGCGACGCCGCCGTCCAGCGTCGATGTACCGTGAAAAATTCCGGCTTGCTCGCTGCTTCGGGCAAATCGTGCGGGTCTCACGGTGAGTCGAGGAGAGTGAGTTCGTGGCGTTGGCGAAAATTTTCTTGCCACGTCTCACCGTGTCGGGTGGGTTGGGGGAGGAGTGGGTGGAATCGGGATGGCGAATGCTCCGTCAGCGTCGAACGAACGCGTCCAACGATTTTCGGTTGAAGCTGTCGGTTTTCGCCGTGCCTCCTGAGCGATGTAATTTCGTTGGCGATTTATTTGCCGCGTATCGCTTGCCGAAGCTCGCGTTATCTCGGTGAATAATTACGTTGCTGCACTCGGTCGACGTGCGCACGTTGTTTTTTTTTTTTTTTTTTTTTTTTTGATGAAACTGTTTTTTTTTTTTTTTTAAATTAATATCTATTCATCGCAATTTGTACATTAATTTGCTCATTTACACGTTTAACGGGACAGATCCATTGCAAGTGTGAATAATTGTACGTTCGTCAATGTGGATGTTGTCACGTGACTTATGCCAAGGGGTGATTTTTTTTTCAAATATCCACTTCTTGCGTTCAGCTTGAATCACATTGTGATTGAAATTGTCACGATGAGGCTGTTGTCTGTGAGATTTCTTTGACCTCTTGCGCTGGAATGACGTGTCACGCACGTCGAGCATTTTTTGCCCCAAACTTGGCAACATTTTCTCAGTTTTAAGTATATTTAAATGTAACCCAGGCAAAACAAATGATAAGTTTATTACTTTTTAATCATTTCTATCCAGTGATGTCATACCGACCAGTTGAAAAGGAGAAGAAAGCGACGAATTAATGTATACAGTTCGGTCACTCGTTATGGTCCGCGAACCAGCTGCCAGCGTAAGGATGTAAACACTGCTTATTTAACAATCGAAGAACACATATGCGGACTGTCTACTAGATTGCTCGTTTTCTTCATGATTTTTTTTTCTTTCCTGTAAGAGATTATCAACCACATTTTGCGATCTATGCGCAAAAATCTGTTTGCAATTCTTCATTGTCATATTACATCAAATTTCTCTGGCTCTATTCTTGAAATTTCTCGAATTCGTGGAATTATTTATAATTTGTGTGTGTGTGTGTGTGTGTGTGTGTGTGTGTGTGTGTGTGTATGCCAGAAAATACAAATTCAATCTAACACATTCATTTATTCAACTGACTGAAATAAGACGTGATCATAATCATTCAAATATGTAGGCAGCAAAACGTATAAATTTTTGTCGCACATTTTTTAGCAATTAACAGTGTAAAGTAACAATATCTTAATAATAATAATCGTAAATAATAATATTTAAAATATTAACAGTGTAAAATAAGGAGACTCTGTGTACAAGTAGATTGTGGATTTTTATACAAAATCACATTCTTCAGGATCTAATTGAACGATTAGAAACTCAGTAGGAAATTTTTTCAATTATATCATAGGAAACAGTATATTTCTTTGAACGTTGTGTATACTTCTCCTTAAAATACCTACGATCAGGTTTTACATTTGAAGCTTTATGAATAATAAATAAATTTGCAATGATCGGGAAAGCCTCGCATATCGTATAAAAGTTCCGCGTTTCCTTAAAATATCCTTAAAATCTCCGCTTAATTAAACGAAAAAGAAAAAAAAAAAATCACGGACGCTAATAATTACCGTTGCCCGGAATCAGCGGTCCTCTTGCCATGACAAAAAGTGCAAATGCGATTCGAGGCACGATCGTGGCCGCGGCTCGAGTGAATATCCTCGTAGCTGGTCTAACTAAAAGGAAGGTCAACTACAAGAAAGAAAAAAAGAGAAAGAAAGAAAAAGAAAAAAGAAACAATGCGGAAGGAAGAGAAAGAGAAAAATTCTGCAAGAGAGAAACGAGCGGAGTACACGTAGCCTGGATAAATCCAGCATTCATACTCGCGGGGCGATATCAGCGCGGAGAACGCGTGGAGAATTTCGTTACGACGATCCAACGCGGGACCGTGGACGCCTTAGAGACGAGATAGAAACGCGAGAGAGAAGGAGGGTAACGTCGAAAGATGCGATGGAAACTAGCTTCCTTCTTCTCTGCAACGAAGTCCAGGGAGAATTTATTTTCCTCTTTATTTTTTTTTTGCCCCCCCCCCTCCCCCTCCTCTCCCTCCTTCGAGACGTGCACTTCCAACGGAGAAAGAGAAAAGCAAGATTAATGAATATTCAGAAGCGCCAGAGTGGAGTCAGCCTGCCGGTAGGTTCGACGAATAAAATAGGACGATTTCAGAAAGAGAGAACGCGGAATGATGTGGAATGGAGGGCACGTGTTTCCGAGAACGCGCCCTGTGAAATTATCCTGACGTTGATGCGATTAATTCGCCGTTTTCGAAGAATTTTACATTTTTAATATTCATTCATTGACGTGGCTGGCTATTTTTCCCCCAATTAAATAATCCCGTGCCTCTTTCATCCGCGGACTTCCTTTATATACTTTCGATTGATGTTGCATTGATTCTTCGTTCTCTTTTCCTTCTTTTTCTTCTTCTTTTTTTTTTTACTCGTGCCTCGTGAGATTTTATGATATGTAAAAAAATTGGGAAAAAAGGAGATCCAACTCTCTTTACATTTTTGGCAGTGACGTTTTATTCAGCTAACAGTGAAAAAGTGGATTTTTGAGAACACCATTTTTGAAGAAATTCATTGAAACTCGGTAGAAAATTTATTTCAAATTCAGAAATGGTCATTTGCAAATGAAGGTTTGCGTGTGTAGGAAATACGTTACACGGCCCAGCAGAGAACTACAGGAATGTAGAACAAGAATTTGAAATTTTTTATTTATGCCTATTTATTGATATCTCAAATATACAGCGTGCTCTATTTTAATTTGTAAATGTAATTATGTTTCGAAAACGAACAGTTACCAAGATGATTGTATTTATAAATTAAAATGAAGCTGTATAGTATTCTGTAAAGTAGAATAAATCCTGTATAGCAGAATAGTTTATGAAATGTATTTTATAAAATATATAAACAAAAAAGAATTGAGCTTTTAAACAAATTTTTCTTACGATCCAAAATTTTTTCTATTTTTTTTTTTTTTGCATGTTATCAAGCAAAATCTATAAAGTTCTAAAAAAACATCATATCAAAAACAGTTATTTGATATAAAAATCAAATAAGTTAGTGTTGAAAATTTAAAACAAATAACTTATATTTCATTATCGTGAATTTAATGTCGCATTAATTATATAATAAGATCATTAGCGACGGAGACTGTAATTAGAAATTATGATAGTCTGAGGTGACAATTAGATCTACATGTAGTTTCGAATGAACTCAGAACTACCAAACGCAATTTATACTCTTTAAGAGAAAATATTTTTTTATTATAAAACTACATTCTCTATTCCAATAATTCTTGTCTTTTCTGTAAACTTTTAACAATTATGACATCTGTCACTGGTTTACAGTGAACTCATTTACAGTTATGTGGACTCATTTATAGAGAAGAAAGACTGTATTGTGGCAATCACGAGACGAAAGATTCTTGAACTTTTCTTTTTATTTAAGACAATGGATATTAAAAAATATAATTTCCAATTTTGCCTCCTGCGAAATTCATAAACGGAACTTTCACTGTAATCAATTTATCTTCGCAAAGACTCCCTTTTTAAGAAACAAACAAAGAAAGCAAGGAAAGGGAAGAAAAACTAGTAAGAACAACTTGCATCCTCAAAGTTTGCCAAATTGTCCTAGAACGGAACGGAGCATTGGAATCGCATTGTTCTACGAATTCCAGAGTTCGAGCGACAAGGGATGGGAAGAGTCATCCCTAAACTTTCCTCGGCTAAACATCGAAGTCACGCCGCCCGAGTGTCGCGCTTTAACGCTGAAAATTCCTCAAAAGGAAAGAAGCTGAAAGTCCAGGCGATTGTGTCTTAGGAACAATCAAAGGTGAGAGGAAAGAAAAGGCGAAAGAGGTGAGAGAGGATTTCCTCTTCGACGAGCTTTCCCCCTTGGCCGACAGCCGACATTGCGGCTTAACATCGGCAAGTAAATAGAAAAGCAATTTGCAGCTCCATTGGAGATAAGAATTTTTCAAGTGAACACGGTAAAATTTGGGGAAAAGGTATTTACATGCACGTAGAACTTTGTTGAACTCCATTTGTTTGAACCAAATTTTAGTCATCTCGATTAAATGAACTCTCGCTTGAACCTGAACTCCTGTTGTACAATAGTAATTTATGAACTGTATAAACTTTAATTATATAAATTATTTATATCCTGATTAGTTCCTTACAGCACCGACGAAAACTGCAAATTTTTTTACTGTGTTTACTCGTTAATGCTTTATTTAAATGAGCAAATAAGTATATTTGTACAACATTTTTATTTACTTTGTTGACCTCAATGTTCTGAAACGTTGAAAGTGAGTTTAACAATTTTTTAAACTTTTTTCTTTTTAATATTTCAATATTTATTGTAGATAATAAAATATTTATATTGCATGTAATAGTTAGTATATCGATACTGTTTAATTTTCCCAGTTTTGAAATAAATATAATTTGTTCTGAAACTTTTCAGGCTGTAAGGAATAGTATCGACCAAAACTAATTTTCATTTATTACGCCAAATATTACAATATTAAAAATATCACAGTTCTAACTTAAATCAAATATAAGCTAGATCTAATTTATTTTGGAATCATGTTGTTTACTCGATTATTTTCGACTTTCTGATTAAACTTTGATACATATATACAATGGATTGAAAATTGTATCTTGAAGCTGATCTTTCGTTTTTCAAACTTAAATAATTTTGTTCGACATGCATATTATGTATACTATCACTCTAGTCACTATTAAGTTTAATAAGAAACCATAAATGAGGAAAGATTGAATACACGTCGAATGGTTAGGAAAATCAAGTACTAACTATTAGTAGATTGGTGCCGTTTAAGAAAAAAAAGTGAATAAAAATTTTCTATCGTGACAATTAAATTTTTGTTTTATTAACATTATTAATTACTTACGATTAGATTTACTAATTGGTCGATATTGGGCGATAGTTTTTCCTTTCCTACAAATTACAAACTTATTGAATTCGTTTTTAAATTATCAATACCAAATTTAATGAAAAACCCAAGATGTAATAAAAAGAATTTGTAAGAGTCACTCTCCTATATCGATTGAGCACTTTTTATTTCTTTTGGCTGTATGTAAACCGTAAAATTAAAAATACAAATTTTGTTTAAATATCTTCTTTAAATGTAATTGAAAAAAAGTAAGAATTATTCTCACTTAAGAGAAAAACTACTGAATTTTAAGAAATTGTCTAAGAAACAGCTTCTATTTTATTATTCAATTCATTACATAATTTTCTGTTCTCTCTTTCTTTCATTTTTTATTTCTTTCCTAAAAACCATTCCACAGCTTCTTAATTTTATTATTATTCTTAATTTTGTTAATTCTATAAACATTTATAAATTTGTATGGAATACTATCTTCCAGAAAAGGACTATTCTTTTTTACACATATAAGAAATTTTCTGTGTTGTCAAACGTAATATTGCAAAGGTGGTTAATACTTTGACTTTGATTCTAAATATCTCAAGTAGGTAACACCGATATTTCATTACATGTATATTTCGAACTACAATTTGAGATTACCTCTCGCCTAATGGTCATGCATGATATAAAAATATACTATAAAAAAAAAGTACGGCAAAAAGAAGACGTACAACTGAAGAGACACGAATCGATACTGCATGAGTCTCCATTAGAAGAAGGTTAAACCAACAGAGAAATTAATCGTCGTACGAAATACAATTTGAGATTACCTCTCGTCCAATGTTCATGCATGATATAAAAATATACTATAAAAGAAAAGTACGGCAAAAAGAAGACGTACAATTCAAGAGACACGAATCGATACTGCATGAGTCTCCATTAGAAGAAGGTTAAACCAACAGAGAAATTAATCGTCGTACGAAATACAATTTGAGATTACCTCTCGTCCAATGTTCATGCATGATATAAAAATATACTATAAAAAAAAAAGTACGGCAAAAAGAAGACGTACAATTGAAGAGACACGAATCGATACTGCATGAGTCTCCAT
>NW_025110645.1:0-13982 GCF_011392965.1 Frieseomelitta varia
GTTTCTAGTAAGTCGGTTTCTTTATTAATATTGTTTGGATCAATTTCTCGTTTCGAAACTTCTTGAACGGTAGTGGCTATTGTTGTTCTGTATGCGTGCTAGTCTAATTTTTTCATGTTCCATTTGTTGTTAGATTTGCTTTATGATGATGGAATAGAATCCAAGTAGGTAACTTTTATGAGGAAGTGGTCGCTATCATGGAGATTTTGTAAGGGTTCCCATTCTAAGTGATGAGATAGTCTACTACTACATAGCGTTAAATCTATCGCACTTAATTTCTGTACTTACTGTAAAATGGGTTGAGAGACCTGAATTGAGTAAGGTAAAATCTGGGTCCTCTAATTGTTTTTCAATATTTTTCCCACGGTTATCTATTTTATAAGAGCCACAAAGGTAGTGGGTGACTATTGAAGTCGCCCAATAATACGAATGGTGTTGGAAATTGATTTGCAAGTGTTTCTAGGTCGACCAAATTTAGGGTTTGGCTATTTGGTAAGTCTATATTACATAGGTGAATTTTGCTTGGAAATTCCGTAACTGCAATTGCTTCTAGGTTTGTAATTAGCGGAATTTCGAAGGCATCGAATTGTTTAGATACCGCGATGAATACTCCTTTGCGTGATTTTCGCAATCTCTGTTTTGCTGAACGTAGTATATTTTTTAAGTCCTGGATGTTGATGTTTCTTAAAGTTTGTTGATGTTTCTTACAGACAATGAATAATTGAGTTATATTGTTTTAGAACTGTATCTGTAGTTTATGGTGTGGGTAAAAGCCGTTTATGTTCCACTGAATTACATGTTTCATTTGTATTTAGGAGGAATCACTCTCTATTTCCAATGACAAACTAGTAATTGAATTTTCTGATGGGTCTGGATTATTTTTGTGGAGTCTATGTGTTCTATTTTTCCAGATACGGTCTTTGAGTAAAGGATGAATCTTTGTTCGTATTTCGGGCAGGGCTAGGGTATTGGTCGTGTATGTTTTTGCGATTTCTATAGGGTTTGGTGCTGTAATCTCATTTTTTAGGAAACTTTTAAACTGAATATAATTTAGTATGTGGTTGTAGTTTTTATCTTCAATGTAGTTTTTGGCTGGTTCTAGTATATCATCAATTTTACCCAGAGTAAATGCGGAAAATAGGGGACATTTAGGTTTCTTAGAAGTTGGATTAGACTTCTTGTGTGGTTTTTTGGTAAATTTTGGGTTAGACGACACTTTACGAACAGTAGTATATTGAGCGTTATGCGATTAAATTTTGTATTAAACTTAAAGACAACGCAACAGAAACATTCAATAAATTGAACATTCAATAAATTGATACAGTGATCAAGATTTATCCAGGGCACAAGTTTTTTTAAAGGCATTTTTGAATTTCTGTAAAATCGTCGAAGATGAAGCTCGTTCTGGAAGACCATGCACTGCAAAAACTGAAGAAGATGTCGAAAAAGTAGAGACTCTGATTAGATTTGATCGTCGCTTGACAGTTAGAATGATTGGTAGTGAACTAAATTTAAATCATCAAATTGTTCACAACATTTTGACCCAGAGTTTGGACATGCGAAATATTTGTGCGAAGATGGCTCCAAAGAATCCCACGGAGGAGCAATAGGGGTGTGTGTGTGTGTGTGGACTTCCTTAAACGGGTGGAAACTGAATAAAATCCACAGATTTGAGTCCATGTAACTTTTTTCTCTTTCCAAAGATATAAAATCACTTCGTCATTTTGGAATCGTAATCATCATTCAGAAGGTTGTAATCGACCAACCGAAAACAGTTTCAACAGAAGAGTTCCAGCATTGTTATCAAGAGAAGGAACAACGCTTCCGAAGTTGTATAGCTTCTCAAGGGAACTATTTTGAAGGAGATAATGTAAATTTACTTAATTTAATGTAATAAGTGAAATATAAACATTTTTATTTAACCAGTCTCATTACTTTTTAGACACATCTTATATATACGATTATTGTGAACTATAGAAAAATTTTATTGTAATTGCATGAGATACATCACTGTGCTGAATCTTTATATCATTTCATGCGTATTTCATATCTTTATCTTATGATTCTGTTGAAAGTATACATGATAAACGAATATCCTTACAAGTTCAACGTTATTGTACACTTGTGTCTCCCATGATATTAGGATACATATGGGCATCGGATTTATGAGAATTTGACGAAGTGTAAATGTCATATCCCCTATGTGTCATATGCCCTATGACCAGAAGCAACTCCACTATTCACAAAACTGTAATAATGGCCCATATAAAGATAGCTCAGAAAATAAAATCAGTCAGTCTTTGAACCTTCAATTTGCATCTTCATTCTGTCCGAATCTGTTTCTCGACGCGCATCTGTTTTTTTCTTTTTTAGCAATTCAACCGGACTCCCACCGTGACATTAATTAGACATTCATACAGCAGTATTCACACCATAGTAAAAGAAAAGATTTCTATTATTGCGATAATAGTGTAATATTTTTTATGAAAAGCCACACGATTTCGAATATTGTAATTAAATATAACAGTATTTCAATAAGCTAATACAACCTTTTATATTTCTATTAATTCAAAGAATTCTAGATCTCTCGCAATTAATAACAACGATAAAGTAGCATACTGTTGTATAAAAGATATATCTCACCAAGAATAATATTTAATATAAGTGTTGTATAACACGCTACAATAATTGTGAAATACTAGTTTATTAAAACATCAATCGAAACTTTTAGGTTATAAAGAACATTTAAAAAACGATAAACAAATATCTTTTTAAATATTTTACCTCTTTTCCTAACAGTGTATGTTAAATTCATAAATTTTTAAAAATCGCTTACAGTATTTTTCCATATATATATCGCGATCTGAGATGTTACACTAGAGAGATGAAATTGACAACATTTAATGCGGGTCCATGTTCACATGATAATGAATGTATGAGATTATATATATACGATTGGTGTACCAAAATTATCTGTATAGACTATCACAGCTAGATTCTGTACCTTTGGATAGGCGGAGATCTTTTTCAAAAATAACCGGTGTTCTTAAGGTCGAAGTTTTTCATTATTGCATCGTGACCTACTCATCGAAAGAATAAAAAGTCTCCAAGAAACCATGGGTCGGAAATGACTCGTTCTCCTGAAAAATGATTACATTTATCCAATTATTATTCAACTCGCCATATATGGGTATATATATACACACAGTCGCGCCGGTATTTAAGTTGACACCGGCAAATTTGAAGGGTACGTTGTGTTTTATTTGCTATGGTTACGTTTTTACATAACTTAAAAATCTTTTGTTTTTTGTCTACATTAAGTGTGGTTAATGCCTTAGTTGCCTGCAAACAGCTGAAGCATTAGCATTATAAGAAACAAAGTTATTGTACATTTAAGCATTTTTTGTCAAATATGGACCTGACGGAAAATAAGTTGACGCAATAGACCTTTTATTTATGAATGAAATATCATTATCTTTTAATTATTTTTTAATTTCATTAGTAGGTTAATGATCCGTAGGTTATTTTCACACATTTTTTTCTTGACAATAAGTACTTTTTATTTACAGTATGCCAAAAGCTAGAGAGCTACAAGTATCCGACAGGTTACACATTTACGAAAGAAGAATGGAAAGAAAAAGTTTGCAACAAATTGCACATGAGTTTAGAATATCAAAAGAAGGTGTTAGAAAGATATGCCAAAAATTACAAAAGACAAGTAAACTTGAAAATTCGGTGAGATCGGATAGAAAAAGGAATACAACTGCTCCCGAAGATCGGCTAATCACTGAAGAAGTAAAAAAAAATTCGTCCATTACAGCACAACAAATTAAAGAAAATTTTTATCTACCAATATCGATCACGCAAATCAAATCTCGCATTAATGAAAGCAATATTTATGGACGGATATCTAGAAATAGACCATACATTTCAAAAATGAATGCACTGAAACGTCTAAATTTTGCTAAAGAACATTACAATAAGCCGATTTGATTTTGGAAATCAATAATTTGGAGTGATGAATCGAAATTTGAATTGAATTCAAACAAAAGGAAAAAATATGTATGAAGGAAAAAGAACGTCTCTTTCAAACAGACATTAACACCCACTGTCAAATACGGTGGTGGGAATATAATGAGGGTTGCTTCAATGACACCCAAGTAGGAAATTTATCTATTACTGATGGAAGACTGACTGCTGCCAAATATATTGAATGAAAATTTATTTCAATCAATTGAAAAATTTGGAGTTGACAGGGCCTATTTTTTTCAACATGATAACGACCCGAAACACACAGCAAGAATAGTTAACAAATTTTTCGAAGAAAATAGTACTTCCGTGCTCCCTTGGACACCTCAGAGCCCGAATTTAAATCCTATAGAGTATCTATGGGATGAACTTGAGCGACAAATTCCAAAAAATCAGAGATATACAAAATCGAAATTCATTACAGCCATAAAAAGCAAGTGGAATGAAATTACGGCAGATACACTGAAAAAATTAATAAATAGTATGCCTCGTCGCTTACTAGAAGTTATTAAAGCCAAGGGATATCAAACCTCTTATTAATTAATTTAAAATTCATTATATTTTACATTGCATCTCATAGAAATATTTATCGTCAACTTAATTACCGTTATGATGAAATACAAAAATTTATTATTTTTACTTTGTTTTATTTATTGTTTATGTTCATTCACTATGTATCGCCTCTGTTATTGTTGTGACAATGAAATAAATGTCTTCTATGTTCCCAATTCAAATATAATTTATAAATTTTAGAGTTTAAATTTCCCGAAAAGAGTAAGCGTTAACTTAAATACCGACGCGACTGTATATATATATATATATATATATATATATAAAATATATTTTGCAATAGAATAGGCTCTGCCGATTGATGTCATATTGATGTCGAGATGAATTCGGCACTCTATAGGCTGCGTAGTTATAGCAACATTGAAAAGTCCAATACACAGAACTGGGCTGTTAGCCCATAGTTTAAGATCTTTTTAAAGTCACTGCATAATACACTGTTGCATTCGTCTCGGTATCAACAATAACGTTATGATATCAAAAACATATGGTATAATTTAAAAAGGTGACCTTGACTTTTTACGTAAAAATCATTTCTTGAGATTTAATAACATGGAAACATGTAGCCTATCAAATACCAAAGAAATTTTCTCTGAAACATTTTTTAATTGCACTATCAGAAGTGCCTAAAAACTGGTGACATATCTTAACGCGGACACCCTGTAGAGGCAGGTACACAAGCACGTCTTTTACGGATAATACGGCAAGATGGTGCTGTTTTGTGGACCCGTGGAAGAAATATTTGACGAAAAAATTGAGTGAATACAATAGCAGAACCTATTCCATTGCAAAATATAAACATTTATGGCGAGTTTAATAAAAATTGAACATATGTAATGATTTTTCAAGAAAACTAGTCATTTCCGATCGATGGTTTCTTGGAAACTTTTTATCCTCTCGATGAATAGATCACGATGCAATAGTAAAAAACTTTGAGAAAACCAGTCAAGGACAAGTTTGCACGTTATTTTTGTAACAGATCTCCATCGATCCAAAGGTGCAGAATCTAGTTGTGATAGTCTGCATACATAATTTTGGTACACCTTGTACTGTATAGCTGTGTAATCAAATCTTTCTTGTGCAACTTTTACGATCAATGTTAGAAAGATTCAAAAGCTGTTCTTTTAGCTGCCTCCGTATTTACACATATTTTAACAATTACACGTAATTAAAAGATGTTAATAATCTTCATTGTATCTACGATTGACAATTTAAAGGAATTTTGAAATTTCTTCAAATTTTATTCAAACAGAAGCGTTCGATCAAAATACTACAAACGTAGATATCAGTGATTCTTTTCTGTTGCAACGATTCATTAGTTATTTCTCTTAATCGAACAACATTTGGTCCGCAGAGATAGGTGTTTAATAATAAATATAGTCGTTTACCATTATAATGCGCTGATAAAAAATACCTACATGTACATAGTATAATGGCATTATAAGCATGTAAATGTTGCGCGTTACAATCTCTTGTTTCCTATCGAAAGAGCCGCATTGAAATTATTAGTTGAAAAAAAAAAAAAAATAATAAGAAACGATCCGTTGAACGAGGATGGAAGTTATTTATGTTCGCCAAGCCATTACTTTTTTATATACGCGACCACGTAAATCTAGCCTTTTTCTGATTTTGCAAAAAAAAAAAAAAAAAAATAACGGATTGTGCTACGAGCATATTGTGATGTTTGCAAGCGCAGTAGGATTATCTACGTATGTGCCTAAGACGTCCAAGAACTGATCTTTCGTGTTACGTTTATATGTCCTATAACAATATGCGTAATCCTGTTTATCGTAAACAGAATGAAACATTTTTTCGACAAAAGTTCTGTTAAGAGAATTATGTAAGATACTAAATCATATACAACGATAGAGAAGAAAAGATTCTATCCACTGAATAGTGAATTTCAATTGTCAAAGAGGTATATAATTACTTCTGGCTTATATTCAAAATATATATTTATTCCTTGTTGCAAATTTGTGTATAGTAATTACCGCTATATAGATTCACTGTTTAAATGTTGTAATTTTAAAGAATAAATTTATCATTTAAAGAATAATTCATTTATTGAAGTATTCTTCTCGTGTGTTGAAATCCGAACGTTAATAAAATATATTTATTATTTAAACATATAGTTAGCAGAATTTATAAAAATATAAATTTATTTATTTCGTATAATACAAAGTATTAAAATATTCATTAATACTAATTTGATTTAGACAGAACTTAGTACAGTATTTTGATTTAGACAGAACTTTAAATTTTTAAATTTAATCGTGATGGGAAAATTTCGTAGTTTGTTCGTACCATGCAGAATTTGCATGGTAATACTAAAATTATCATGGTTTAAAATATTAAAATAATATAATGTGCTTCGTTTATAGATAATATGATCGCACTACTATCTATCATTCCTTTCTTTTTCTGTTTCGTAAATTTTCTGCAAAATCATTCACACAGTTTGTCTACCGACATAAGTACTATCAGATTTACGTCTCTAAAGTTATTGCAAATAAACATGTCTAAGTCAAAGTTATTCTCATTTTTTCAACACTTTAAAGTGTTTCGTTAACATATTTACATAGTACAATTACACAATAAATATTTACAAATATTACAGTACAAGTAGAAATGTTACAGTGCGATTACTATTTGTAAAAACGGTGATACGTTATTAAAAGTACTAAGATCCACTGAGGTACCGCCTACGAATATTTTTAAAATAATATTGTTGGTTCGACTGACCGTAATTCCGGCAGCTTCCTCTAATGTTCTATTAGTAATAGATAGAGATTCTGATAAATCTAGCACCCTCAATTGCGGCGCGGACTTAATAAGATTAATTATCACTCTATCCATAAATTTCGAACGGCGACATTCTATTCTTTTTAAATTGGATGCGTCACATAGATGCACTTTAGTCACTCTTGGCATGTCGTTCATTATTAACACTTCTAACTCGGAAAAAGTTGCTATAGCGGCCATGCCATAGTTTGAAATACCAGAACATGCTGCAACAGACGAGATATTGAGCATATTATTATATAGTGAATTACTTCCGTATGATATCTGACTTACTGGAAATGTCTAGATATGTGAGATTCTGGCATGTCGTTACCAGACTAAAAAGAAATTCGTCCGTAATTACTTTGTTCTCACTGACTGTCAGAGCTTTGAGGTTGGATAATAGCGTAATATGTAATGTGTCTGTCGTTAGGAAATATGATGTAGATGGAACATGACAAATTTTTAGTGTTTCTAAATTCTTACAATATGTGCCGAGAAATCGAAAGATGTTACCGGATATACAATCACATTCATTTATCGTAAACGCTTTTATTCTTTTTAGTTTAATAATTGCCTGAAAAATATTAATTACTCGATCAATCTTTATGAAAGGCAGTGAAAATAAACTGAATGCTTCACCTCTAACACACAGATTTCTTCAAGGTATTGACAACAGTCTAGAACGACTTCTTCTATTGTGTCGGTTGGTAAATGCAATAAGCACCGTCCGGTTATTGGAGTAAGATAGGCTTCAAAATATCGTAACTTTGGATTCATTTGGAATAATTTTTTTAAATCTCTATCGCATGCGTAAGTGACCAAACCAACACTTAATTTTGTAATATTGTGGCAGTTATCGATGAATGGACGGATACCAGATCGCGAAACGCAAAGACCAGTGATATTTATTATTTCTAAATTACGGCACAATTTTCCGATGAGAGTTACTGTGTATTGATGTAGATAATACGGCACAAAGGACAAATCTACTTCATTTAAATATGAACCACATCGTAATAATATTTCACGAAGTATACATAAACTAATTTTTTTTCTCTTTCTGTCAGCTAAAGAGCCCCACATGGAATGCCGTAAATCCAGTCTTTTCATGTTATACCAGGATTCTTTAATTAATGCTTTCCATCTCTTGCACACTACAATTGTTGAAAAGATTCTGTGTACACTTACATAAATATACATAAATATCTACTTTATATATTTTAAAGCAATATTAATACTGTAAGAACAAAAATGAATGTACTTACCTCTCTCTATTCTGATCCTATCTATAATTGGCAAATGACTAAAAATGTGCATCAGACAGTCGTCATTTAATTTGTGGATACTAATTTCATTTTCTCTGTAACCCTGATTGCATGTAACATCATTTGACACCTTGTTAGATTTTGATTTATGTTTCTTTACGTTTTTTTTACGTTTACTCTTTACATTCTTTCGTTGAAGACAAGGATTAGCTGCCAGAATTTTTAAATTTCTACCGTGCAATATTACTCTTCCAGCGTTTCTGGCACTATAAATCATCGTATAACGTATGGTTTTCTATCTATAGTTACCATATCGCCGCATTTATTTAAATTAAGGTTTACCTTATAGCTGCTTTTAAACTATTAAACGTAACAAGTGCATAGTTATTTCTGTTTCCTGGATTCCTTCGTAAGAAGCAACACTTCACTTCTCCATACTTGGAGAATAATTTTATAAGATCACTGAATGTCGTCTGAGAAAGAACATTTTAGCGTTAGATTTACATGCTCAAAGAAAATATTGTATAGCATTAAATGTATATTCATATATATACAAACCCTCCGTGCTAAGTTGCTGACAAATATTTTTCTATCTGTCACACCATCGCCGGTAGTAGATGTGAAAATGGTAAAACCTACAATCGATGAATGAAAAATATGAAAAAGAGAGCAACGTCGAAGCACATGAATTTACCAAACAATTCATATTTTATTACTGGTCTTTTCCATGACGTAACAGCATTCACTTTTCCTGTCTTTATTGTTCCATAATGTAGCACCATTTGGCCAATGTTTTGCCGTGTTCCACGTGTTTTGGGTCACCTGACCCTTTAATCATTTTCGTATCACATCCTGTCGTATCGACTTAGGCAAGAATTATACTATAGCGCTCCTGGTGCTAGTAATTAAAATCAGAAAATATGGACAGTGTTGCTGTTTCCTCATTGAAAATTATTTATTGAACTGAATCCAGTGACGAGCAAACATACATATGTATGTACATACAGTAATCATAATAAATAAACGCGAATTTAGTAGACATTGTTTATGAAAGTCTATCATCGTATAGAGTGATTTTTCACAGAAGTACATTGTTTTTTTAAAGATCGAAGTTTTTCTACGTGCTGTTCTGAATAAAAAATAAAATATTTTCTGATTGGTTCGCGCTACACACCGAATTCAAAGTGCTTTTTCGAATCATATTAAGAATTATCATCGATGTAGAAGAAGAATTAATATTTGAAATTGGCCAGTGACTTCGCGGGTGCATTGAATTTTACATACACAGTTGCTGTGACTGGCTGGCATCGCACGCCGAATTAAAAATTCTTTTATATTGAGAATTATATATGATATACAGGAAAAATTAATATTTTCAAACGGCAACTGATCGTCATTGGGCCAGTTGAATTTTACAACGCAGTCTGATTGACGCCGAATTTATAGTTCTTTAATCGTATTAAAAATTACCATTAATCCCAGATAATTAATCTCTTATTAAAATAAAAATAGTACTTATTGGTGCAAACGAAACAAGCATTTACCGGAATCCAAAGACGTTATCCGTTTTGGATGTATATTCCCAATAAACGCAACAAATATAAGACAAAAATAGTAATGATGGTTGATGTCAAAACCAAATATGCCTTAAAAGCCATATTTACATAAAAAGATTTACAACAGCTACAAGCCTCTCGCATAATATTTTGTGTGTACCGGAACTCACGAACCAATCCATAGCTCAGGCAGGATTAGTTCATTTCTCTTCCTCTATCTACAAGCCGCCTTATAAACTTTCCCTTATTGGTACGAGAAATAATATCTAAGAAGCGACAGACTCCATTGCGTTAAACGCCAGGAAAATTTTACAATTAAGACCAATTTTTTAAAATAGCATCATTGACTAATAGGACCTTAGTCAATGACGATGAATTATGCAATAATATAATTATATTAAATGGGCCCAAGTTGTAAGAAATTTATTTTATTATCATATTAATTTCTAAATACTTTCAATTTCAAAAAATTGTTTCCAAATAAATTTTCTTTATGATTTATTATCAGTAAATATTTTAATTCGTTTATAATATGTTTATAATGTATTTGTTTAGTGTTATGATATAACATAATATTTTCGTTTATAATGTAATGCCACAATTCCTCGTCTATATGTCTCTGTACCCAGGAAAATATTTGCTTGGATAAAGGGGGTCGCCAAATAGAAAAGTTTGAGGAGCCTGTTAAACAATAGTTTTTCACCTTGTTTTGACAATTCAATTACAATAACACTACGTGTAAAGGACTCAAACACAGACTGCGTTAAGGCAATACATATTTTTGGTCAGTCGTGTGTATCAGGATGATCGCGAGACTGTTTTTTTTTTATATTATAATATTAAAATCTTTTTCAAATAAAAACATACATAGAGAAACGATCAGCATTGCTATGAAAATGTGATTAGCTATGATATTTCTTTTTACACAGCCACAGATTTTCGTAGAACATTTAGCAAGAACAGCTATATGATATTAGCTATGTATCGTTTTCTTGCATACCCGGATTTTCCAAATAATTTTTCACTCTCTCATTAAATCTATCAACATTACCACGATATTGATCTCTCATTCTTTGTACTTGTGGCTTTCTTCATTACCGATGTTATAAAGCTTGATTTGTTCGTTCGAAACATCAGTTTCATTTTCTTCAAAAAAGAAACAATTTTTTTTAGACAAATTTTGTAAAAGAAAGAAAAATAAAGGTAAGTAATTACTTACATTTTAGTTTTAAGTATTCGTAACATAAAGTCTGTGTATAGTGCTAATTTATGAAAATAATTATATTACAGTCAAAATTAAGTTTGTCGCCTCTTAATAATAGTCATGCAAATGCTCGAGAAAGCGTTCACATTCAATTATATAAATAATTTTCGGTATAGCAACATATCGCATACAGACGAAAAAAGTAATTTGTAAACTTTTATGATTGTATCATGAGTTTTACATCCTTGGCTATGTACAATACAATATGTATTAATAAATATGAATTAACAAATATTAATAAATATGTATTAATGAATATTTTATGTAATATATATGTATTAATAAATAATTTTAAATTTCGTTTAATAGATCGAAACCTCCTTTCAAATAGTGTTCAATTTCTTGCAAACTACATTGAATATTGGAATCAAATTTCTCTATGGACGTCATCGATAGCATCATCTTTGAAATGTATGCTTACAGAATGCAAATTACTGGCGTGATAGTTTAAAATTAATTATATTTTTTTAATATATATGAAGCGTTTAGTTCCATCATTTCACTGCAACGTTTTAGACCCGGATAAAACCAGATTGTTTTCAACTTGCTTTTACTATTTTCACTCGTGTCTTCTTTCTTTTTTTCTTTTAAATTAAATCATGCTCTTGAAGATTAGAGACCACACTTTACAACAAATTTGTTACAGAATTTTTATTCCTCATTTTATTACGGTTAAACGACGAAATATTAAGGTTTTTCTTCAATTTCTGTCATTCAACGCAAATGTTTAAAGTTCGATTAAATAATGAAAAATTATCATACAGCTAGTTTTAATTCATTGTAAAAGAAATATTTTAATTCATTGTAAAAGAAATATTTTTAATGTTTCACGTCATGATTAATCGGTCACAACGAAAATTTTTCAGTGATTTAAAAACTTGTTCTCTTCGGCAAAATGTTTGAATTTTTATAATTTTCGAAAAGAAAAATATACTTACTTTTACACACTGCTTCATTATTTCAAAATAAATATCTTTAAATGAAATAAATTCAAGATGTTGAAGTGAAGATTTCACTCTATAAAGTAAAATCAAGTTAATTGATCTAGAATTTTTTTTCATGAAATTAAAACAGTTTAATATATTGACAATTTTTCATCTAGCAGTCTGGTATGAATGTTTTCATTTTTTCTTTAAGAATTTCTCATGATGTTTGTGCATTTGATCTAGACTAGAGTTTTTTATTTTTTGTTACGAGTTAACGTTTGGGACGTATTGAGTTTAAATTAAAGATTACAACGCCAACGGTGAAATACGCAATTCCTACGATTCTCGAACGATAATCGATATTTCTGAGGACTGATTTTTAAACTTGAAGTATGGTGGAAAAGAGCACACTTCATCTGTAAAGAAAAAATCATCCACACACACACACACGCAGAAGTTCTTAAATAAAAATTTAAATCAATAGCTGTTGGATGTGTTGTGAATTTTTAAGATAGGACTTGCACTTTTATCTTCAACTCATGACTTATACTTTTCAATAATTAAAGAAATTATAGAATCTGAACATTTAAATAGAATATATGCTAAAATTTATTTATAACTTTATACCAAAATTTAATTTCAATTCTAACCATTACAAATATTATAACCTTGTATTACCTTTTTACTATATAAATATGCTTTTACTCCTATTATACCTTTTTCTATTCATTTGTTGATTCTCTAACCACATGCTGCGTGATTTTTCACAATTCCAATGCTAAACTCAACAATAGTTAATTAAGAATTTACGTATTTAATAATTAAAATAATAATTTTACTACGTAAATTTAGTACAATAAAATTTCTTAGTTTAAAGTGAGTGTTTTCGTTCTTTTTTAAAAATTTGTCATGAATTTTGTGTGTATGATTGATCAGAGTTTTCTTTTAAAATTGTTTATTTG
Source organism: Frieseomelitta varia (assembly GCF_011392965.1). Lineage (NCBI taxonomy): Eukaryota > Metazoa > Arthropoda > Insecta > Hymenoptera > Apidae > Frieseomelitta > Frieseomelitta varia. The sequence goes on from NW_025110645.1 coordinate 13,354, forward strand.
TAGGTATGACCATAACTGGTTCCCTAACGAAATAATAGATCAGTTAAATTATATCTATATCTCAATTCCTACATTTAATGTTTAATTTCCAAAATTCAATTTCTATCTGAAATTAATTTTACTTTAACTTAAAATTTATTTTAATCTGATTACACGCATAGAGCAGGAGAGGGGTATGCTTAGGTAAAAACAATTCATTCAGAGATAAAGCTCATTAACCCATTCAGTCATGCTGTATTTATATCCTTATTGTATATTTATACTCCATTATACTCAATAGTATATTTGTACTTTATATCCAAAGAAGAGAAAAGAAAAGTTATATCCTCCGTTCCAGTTTTCTGCACCAATCCACATTCAACATTACAGGGTGACCATAAAGTCTCTTTATAACTTCAAAAATTTATTAGAAAGGCAAATGAAAAGGCAGATAAGTGAAGTTATTACAAAATAAGACGTATATATTTAAGTTATTTTGCCTCATTAATATAACTCTATATGTGCACTGTTAGTTGTACGAAACACATCAGGACGTTACTCGACTTCTTACACGATCGATGTTTTCTTCAGATGTTCTTGGTCGTCCACATTTCTCTTTATCGAGCATTGTCCCTGTCTCCATTAATTTG
>NW_025110646.1:0-80541 GCF_011392965.1 Frieseomelitta varia
CAAAATTATTTTATTTGAAGAAAAGAGAGAAAGAGCGTAAGAGTGTAAGAATTTTATTCGAAATACATTCAGAAACGTTATATTGATACATTGTCGATGATACTTATTAACTGTGATCAGGTAGTTTGTTGTTTACGTTTGAAACGCTAGTATTACTGTAAATATGGAATATATTGCTTTATTTTCAACTGCATTTCTACATTTTGTTCTATTCTAAATTTAAAATCCAATTTTTGACCCGTATAAAATTAATAATTTATCTACCAATTCTCTCTTTTAGCAGTATTCTCTGCTCGTATAAAATTTCATACGAATGTATGTTTTTTATTAAAAAAAAATTTATAAATAAACGAAGGCTCTCTCTGAAAGTCTGTAATTTTAATCTTAATAAAGACGATAGTATAATTTTTTTTCGATTGCGTATAATTTATTTCTTTCACTTGTGAATATATCCTAGCACGAGCGAAATATTGTTTTTTTTATTGTTAGTAATTTTCTAGAAAAAAGTATTTTAAAAACACTTATTCAATTTTCCCGCTGTTACTCGAGTACACTCTCCTTAAAAAACCAGAAATGCTATTATCTATTTACATGTATTAATCAGTAGTGCCACATCACTAAAATTTTTGAAAATTTCAATTTGTTTATTTAAAAAAAAGAGTTAATATCCATTAAAAAAATGAAAAAATATAACAATTATAGAATTATCAAAATATATTCCACATATAAATCATTATAATTTAAATGATAATTAAAGTTAAAAAATATAACAATTGTAGAATTATCAAAATATATTCTACATATAAATCGTTATAATTTAAATGATAATTAAAGTGAGGAGTTAATTATGTTTCTCTCGGAACAGAGATTAATATTAATTCTGACAAGAATATCCATATCTTTTAAGCACTTCCTTCAACTACTAAGAACAAAAATTTGAAATGAATTTTATTTCTGAATGTTCGAGTATTATGAAATGATAAAATTATACAATAATTTATAAAACTTCTATAATGATAAAATTCTACAAATATTCTATTATAAAATTTTGCAATAATAATATAATTATACGATTGTTTATAAAGATTCTTTTTTTTATTTTGTGTTGTTTTTTCCTGTGTTGTGTCTTTTTCGTGTTATTTCTCATTGCATTACTCTTCTTCCTTTTTTATTTTCTTCTTTTTTTTCGTTACCGACCGGGAACATTTATTTTTCGTTATCGACTGGGAGATTGTTTTTTCATTTTACATTATTTTTTCTGCTATTTTTATTATGTCTTTTTCACGTTATTTCTCTTTGCGTTATTCGTTCTTTGCTCTATTTTCTCTTTTTTTTCCATTACCGACCGGTAACATTGATTTTTCTTTATCGACTGTGAGATTTTTTCTTTTTTTATTTTTCAGAAATATTTTAGTTTATAAACAATATTGCGTATAAATGTTTGTGTATCTTGATAAATTAAATAATAATTTCAAATAAATTAATAATAATTCAAATATCCCGCCAGAAAATAATTTAACGTGACGATATAATTTCCGTATGAGGGAGACACTATTCATATGCCCATTTTTTCCTAGTAAGTTTCCAATATTGATTGTTCATAATTATTTCCCATTTTTTAACTATGTGCAAAGGTGACAAGTTGATTTATATATATTTGCGGTAAATTTGGTACGAACAATACGAAAAAAATGTTCATGCAAGTGTCGCAAAGTTCCTTGACAACAGTCGCTTTGCTAATTGTGCATAAAAGGATACACCTCAGAGATTCTAATGAACTTTAAATATGTCATCAGGATGGAAATTTTGAACACCTTTTTCCAATGTTCATGTGTAATCGCCGCTCGATCGTACTTTCAACCGAGATTTTTGCAAAAAACTATTGCTACTACTACAATGAATATTGCCTATAGCTACGTGTTTGTGGCAACGTGTGCGTAAGTGTTGAGTCGCCGATTCTTTATGGTTTCTATAGATACATCGAAGTGGCCGGCAATGGACGCGTATAGCGGGTGTACTTAAAATCTCGATTTGAGCGGCGGCCGCAATAAAAAAAGCCTAACTCGTACCTAATCCATTAAATTAGTTACTAGGTAGAACAGTTAGGTTTAAATAAGATTCGGGTCAGTAGTAGCAACAGTTTTTCTCAAATATCTCGGAAACTAAAACCGAACGGTGGTTATATGTTTCGAGAAAAGTTACTTAAAATGTTAAGTTTTACAACATATTTCAATTTCATCAAAATCGATGAGGTGTATCTTTTTATGCACAATTACCTTGGACTTTATCCGAATTTCAAGTTTTATTTATTTCATTATCGTTTCTCGCAATACATTCCTCCAGATTATTCGACATTTTTAAGGTATTAAAAATAAAAAGGAACGCAACGATTTATACACGGCACAATATTATTCAACGATAATATTCACAATCACAACTCTGGAGAGTAAAAAGAAAGAAAATACGACTCTTCGCGAAGCACACGGAAGATAAACGGACTTGAATTTTGTTCCCTTTATCGTCGTAGCTAAGGAACGTACACGTATCGTCTCGTATCGTCACTAACAAAAGACTCTCAAGCGGAGTGAGATCGAAAAAAAAATTGACAAACGCACATACGCGTCCACAAGCGTATATAATTTTTCGACGCACTGGATCTTGGACTTTTTTTTGGATGGCTCCAACGACGGAAAGTCTATGCCTCGTAATTAATTCTCGACTTTCGCTTGGATAATTTGAAACGTATTCGTATACATTTCAAGACCGACACTATCCGTTACTCAGATACTCGGAACTAGATTTTTAGTGAATTAGAAGTCTCGTTTGCGCGTAATTAAATGGCTTTTGTCAATGGGATTCTGTCGATTATAGGAGTTTTTAAAATCTTTATTTATACATTCCGAAGTTTAAACGTAACACACTATCGAAGCTAGAGATCTTGGAAGTATCACTCGGCTCGAAAAGTCGACAAATTTTACCTTTCGATTAGTTTTTTCATTTCTCTCGCAGACAGAGAGTACGATATGCTTCAGTACGGTGGCGCCATTTTATCGGCAACGTCCAATACGAAATATTTCCAATGTTCCTATAGTCGATGGAATCCCCATTTAGACAAAAGCCATTTAATTACGCGTAAACAACGAGAATGCAATTTCGCTACGAATCTTTTTCTAAACGTAAACGATAGCATCGGTCTCGAAAAGTACGTACGTAAAAAACGATACAGATTAACGAAAAAATCAAAAATTAATTACCAAACGAGCAACTGTCCATGATTAACGAAAAAAAAAAAAAAAAGAAAAAGCGTATTTAGAGGAATAAATTTTGAATATTTCGCAATCCTCTATAAGCCTAAAGCTTTGGACTCTGCGCCCAAACAGGGAAAAAAAGAGGAGCAGGAAAAATAATTTTAGAGTTATTTTGTTTCCGGGCATTGCCGACAAAATGGCGCCAGCCAGCACATCAAAGCATATACTCTCCATATATGTACGTACGCGAAAAATGTAAAAATTAATCGAAAGATAAAATTTGTCAATTTTTTGAATCGAGTGATATATACTTCCAAGACCCCCTAGCCATCCGTTTAAACTTTGAAACGTATGAATAAAGATGTTAAAAACTCTTATGTTCGATAGAAAGTCACTGAAACACATAAATGCCGTTTAATTTCACGCAATTACTACCGTAATTAATTATTTATTACGCAAAATTAATTTTCATTGTAAATTTATAGCTCCAATTTTTGATTGGAGTCAATGACGAATAAATATAATCTATACTTTTATAGGCTAAAACATACATGTATGTTTATACCTCTAAACTATTAGTTTATAATTTACAACTCAACACTGTTGAATAGTGACAAAAAGTTAAAAATTGAAAAAGTTGACCAGTTCAATTCGGCAAGTAATTTTTTTAGTGCAGATGTGGCAACATTTGTCATATTTCCTCGAATTTTAATTTCTATCGCTAATAGTGGAAAATCTGCTTAATTCGGCACGGTAGGGCGTGACGAGATATTTATATATTTGCAACAGTTCAATAGTTTTGTTACACGTAGCGTATAAAGCAACAAAAACAGATCAACTCGAATTTCGATCATAGGCAATACGAGGAATTAAAGAGACGAGAAAGAAAAATTTATCTTGCATTTAACTTTTATTATATAATATTATGCCGTATTTCAGTTACATAATTTTAAGTGTTCGATACCCTATTCATCGTATAGGTGTATATGTATCCAAGTAAGGACATGTTTGACACATGTACACCTATATATGATGTGTATGCACACACGTTGCGCATACCGCTGTGTGTTTATTTTAAAAATCGACTTTATTATCAATATACAAATAATGGAAGACATAGCAGCACCTAGAAGTGCTGTTCAAAAGACGATCTCTTATCTAAAACATTCGTAAATTTTATTGTTTTCCTTCGCACGGTACTGTTATTAATAACCTGCGCTCCTCTCGATAGCTTCGTAACTTGTAACTCGCGCTTATTGTAACGCGCTGCGGTACGAAGCGCGGTACACACTTCTCTCTTAGTCGCAGGTTTATAAACAACATATGTACTAAATAATTATCATAGGCAACAAAAGTGGGATATACGTAATAGAGTATTATCATATTCTTTTTTTAAATTCAATTTGATTCGTCTTTTATATGTTTTATATGTTAGGCTCTTTGTCGTACCATAATTTCTCGCGGCGCTCCCGTTTACCTCGGTCTGCGACACGTGTATACGTACATACGTACATACGTACATACGTACGGCAAAGAGATACGTACATACGCAGTGTCTATGTCGCACAATCTTATTTTCTGTTCTTTTCTCTTCATCCTACGGTGATTTGTACTTGTGATTCTTCCTTCTTGCTGCAAATTGCGCACATTACAAAATGTGCGTAAAAAACGCATATGCACGTATCTCCCCGAATGTAAGTATGGTACTTACATCATCACGTACTTACAAATCACCGAGCGTCAACGCAACGACTCTTTCAAATCTCGCTTAATGCCTTCGTACATTTGAAATTGATAGTTCTTCGTAATAAATATGTTACGTTTTACGTAAAAGAAGATCCGCTACGACATTTTGCTTTCTAATCGATTCATCGTTGCTCCAAGCGCTTTCCGCGCTTATATATTCCTGTTCGTATATTTGTCTGTCTTTTTCCTTCGCTTTCAACAACCAGAATATCATATCTGTTGCACTTTCGTGTAAAATTATAAAGAGTAATTTAGTATTTAAGCTGCAGAAAGAACATTGTGCGGTAATTGTATTCGTTCGCGTTTCCTTCGACAATCGCGCAACGTTAAAAAAAGAAAGAGAAAAATCGGTCGGCATTACCTAAATGTTGAATTGATGAATTACTAATAGATGCAAGCGTAATATCAAAGTCTAACAATGTGTAACGTATGTACGATACGACGCAAAGTCAAGGATATCTTTGACAGTCACATTAAGATTTTAACGATGCAAAATTTTGCGGTTTCCACGACCAACATTTGTATCGCTCGAAGCATTGATCGTTAACGTAAATTACACTGAATTTCTTACTACGATTTTTCATTCTTTTAAACATCGAGAATTGCTTCGTGAAATAGGAACGTTCCGATAAAAATTTCTATCGTTACTTTACTTATTATTATTACTTTGAACGAAACAACGCGCGCTCGGAGCATTAACAATTAGAAAATTAATCACACTTGTGTGTCATTCGGTTGAGTGTCATACACTGTACGTATGCTTGACTTACGAATGATTATTAGTTGACGTTACATGTATCTATATATCGGAAAATACTCGGCAAGTCCAGAAATGATGGTAACATTTTATTTTAGTTAAATCGGAATATAAATAAATAGAATGTTTCATTTGTTATGACAAGGTCGTCTAAACGATAAGAAACTATCGTGCTTCTTGCTGCGACTGTAATCGAATTATGTATTACGAGATTCTAGACGTTTATGCATATTGTCGTTCCCACATTGTTTGGACACGCATCGCGAATACATATACATATACATATATACATACATACATACATACATATATATATATATATATATATATATATATATATATATATATGCGTATATGTATATGTATATATATATGCATGTGTGAACGTGTGTATATATACATATACACATGTGTGCGTGCGTGCGTGTGTGTGTGTGTGTGTGTGTGTTTGTGTGTGTGCGATTTTATCGATTTGTTTATATTTTCTGACTTAGATTCGACGTAATACGATTACGAAATATTACGATTAGGAAATATTCACAATTCTTCGCAACAGAATTTATAATGGGATATGTAATCATAGATCAACATTAATATTATGTATTTGGATATGTACATGTCTCTGTAAGGCGCACGCGCACGCATGCCTTAAAGGCTCGAGCACGTGTGCGTGCGTGCGTGTGTGTGTATGTGTGTGTATGCGTGTGTGTTTGGACTGTAACGTACACATGGAGTGCATATTCATACAAGTATGTACGTGACTGCGTGTCAATTAATATTCACACGCATACGTGCACGTATGTATGTACTATATATAACTTGGTGGCTTCGTTATGTGTCTCGAATACACATACACACGCGTATATGTACACATATATATATATATATATATATATATATATATATATATATACGCATGTACATGTACATACACATGTATGTATATTCATCTTATTTTCATACGCATTCACGTACAAACGCTGGTATGCGCGCGCACACTCACTCATGTGTGAACGCGCATATGTACGCACTCGTTCGCTCATTCGTATGCACGTATTTGTCAATTATATAGATATTAAACCGATAAACTAGTACACCATTTTCATAACTGTTTCATAGAAACGGCAACGCTAAATTCATTTTGAAAACGTTAAATTTATGAGTAATCTGTCTGTTCGTTCGTCCATCTCATCCGTCTGTCTGTCCATCTGTCCATCTGTCAATTCGTCTGGCTGTCGGTCCGTGCATGTGTGTGGATGTGTGTGCGTGTACATGCGTAGGATCAATTCGGACAAAGTCACGCGAGTCGCGTCGCGAGTGTGCTTGAAATAATCGCGACAATCAATGTGAAAAAGGAATTACAAGGACGACACGCGCTACCGCAAAATTTGATCTCCATCTCCTCTGGATGGTAGTTTATACATTTCGGTGGCCTACGACGATACAAACGTTCTCTCCTCGCGATACAAGCACCAGGCTCTGTCAGCGCTTCTATCGGATCGATGCTCAATTGTTTACTTCCGCATGGGCACAATGTATCCACTACCAGTAGAATCAAATTCGTATGGCGAATCTTTTGTACGCTGAAAGGCCTGAAAATACAATGAAATACAACATTTTCAAATGCTGCGACGAAACGATGTTGAGTCTACTCAAAGTTGTCTGTCAAAAGTTGTTTTCTCGCGAGTTTCATCAGCTGATATTATGTAATGGATTGAACTTATTAAACGAAAAATTATGTACTTTTTATATATATATATATATATATATACCTTTCGCAACCAGTGTCGTGACAATTGGTCAACTTTCCTTTTAACGGATTACTTTGTCCGCTGGTATTCAATCTGTCAGGTTGCAGAATATAAAGATCCGTCTTCTTCTCGCAAGATCTTAACTTTCCCTGCGAATAGCGAGCAGATGTAGCTCGCGTTGTCTCGGTAGAAGCAGGAGTTGCAGCGACAACTGCTGGAAGCCTTGGAAATGCTTCCTCGTTTCCTTCTGGTTCGTCAGTCGAGTCCCCGTGTATCGCGAATGATTCAAACTCGTGAACATCTCCGAGTGAATCTTCTGAAAATACATCGTTTGTACATACGTATATTCATTAGGTTCAACTTTTCAGCACGTTGAAATGAAAAACTGGAAAGCTGGAAAATGCTTCTTTCATCTTTTGTCTGAATATGAAATAAATCAAGCGCGTGCTTACCATCGAGCGGCTTTGCGGATTCGCCAGCGAACGCGAAAGCAACTTGCCACAAATTTTGAAAATTAAAGCCGAACGCCATGCTCCAGAGGAAATTTCCCAATATAGCGATCGTTGTTGAGACAGATTGTGAGAAAGTTCTCGGCGCGGCCGATTGATGAGATTCTTGTGGGCTACATGTCCCCTGATAATCGGTCACTGTTACTTTTCTGAAATCGACGAGCAGAAAAGTTGCAAATGCAATTACAACTTTTTTTGACGAATTGTTCCAATACTTCCAATACTTTCTCTCTTTCGTTTCTGACTGCTACTGACTGCACATCAACACTTTTACCTATAAATTCTATCCTGAACCAGGGAATCCATTATAGTGCCGTCGATTTCGCCAAAGAATTTTCCAGTGTGCTCGTGACGTTCGCTGATTATAATGAATCCGTTATTGTCCAAGATGTAGCAATCTAATGCTTCGGAAGCGCAATTTTTCTTGCAATTCGTACCACTACACTGAAAAGGAAAAGAGAATGATTATCAAGTCGTTTGTGAAAACAGGTTTGATCTCCAATCTATACGTCTCTGACACGGTTCATATGTTCGATTTACATTGCCCGGATAGGAAAGCACAATGTAATCGACATTGATACAAATTTACCGTCGAAGTAATATTGACGAAACGAGAGGCCAGCGAAGAATGTTGAAACTGCAAACCTACGACCGCTGCCGGTGCTTTGTGTCCTGTCCCGATGAAAACTGCGTGAGTGGCCGTGACCAATGGATTTCGGCTGTCGGCTGACGAGTTGAAATTTTTTTTTGTTACATTTGCTACTGTCGTATCGTGGACGAAAGTCAACAAGAAACAATAAATAATAAAAGAAGAAGAAAGAAAGAAAGATGGAAATTTCGACGCGACGATACAGACATACGATAATATAATGGAACGTTTGAGATGGGAAATTTTATTTTGAAATATTTTTTCGACATATATTACAGGCTACGTATGTACGTATACATACCGGCGTCAAAAGGCACGCTGAAGACGAAACTCTCCGGTTCTATCGAATGTTGATCCACAGCGCGTTTGTACCACGAGGAATCCATAGCTCTCGCATACTTGCCAGCAAATGGTCTATATAAATAAACAATAAGATTTCTCTCGATCGTATTGCATCGAACATTGTTACATACGGTAAAGTTTAAATTTTTTTTTTTTTCTTTTAACGTTTTAATTTTATCTTCGAACGTTTCACGTTACAGATATTCTACTGTAAAAGTAAAAGTAAACGTGTGTATACGCAGGGAAAATTTAAATAAAATTCGGTATTTGACATTTACGGTTCATTGATGGTTTCTTCGGTTTGTTGATGCTCGTGCCAACGAAATAAGCCACTTCTAGTTGCGATGAAACTCCGTGTTACACCGAATGTGCCTTTTCCTTGACTGCAAACATGAAAAAAGTTGTACGGAACGTAATGAAATATCAAACGATGCGAGAAGGTATAAAAGAGCACAAAATGTTGTTCTCATATTTGACAATGAATATGAAACGATAACGCGTAACGATATCGATACATGATACGTACTTTTTACACGTACATTTATGTACACGTGAGAATAGACTTCAAATACGATCAAACGTGTATACCTATTCATTACCCATTAACGACGCTTGAAAATAGAACGTGGATTGCACGATGCAACTTCGCGATTCTGCATATTCTTAGAAAGAATTAGCTCTCAAGATATTTTCTTTATATTTATATAGTACTTTTTACGACAGAAACAGAGTCGAAACAAAACATGAAAATATAAAAGACGAAAGGAGGATATAGTACGGTATAACTAAATCATCAGGATGAAACGAAATTTTGAAGCCGTAGAGCAAGAGGCGGAAGGAAGGACTCGAAATGTAAAATTTTAGCTGCGGATTTTCTGAAATATTAATAAAAATTTTTGATTTTCGCAATACGTCGAATTATTTTCTATCTACACAGATATTTTAATTAATACAAGGCTCAACAGGCTCTAGTCAACCAGTTCTATGTGTTCCAACTATCTATGTTAAAATCCAACATTAACGGCTGTGGACCGTTTTTAATTTCTCTTAATATTTAATAGGTAATTGATGGCCGACTGCCTCACAGCATTAATTTTTTCGGATTAAAACTACAGAGTGTCCATAAAGTGTCTTTACAATTTCAAAAATTTATTACAAGGGCGATGAACGAAAAGACAGATAAGTGGAAATTACATTTAATACCACCTCTATGCGGGCACCATTAGTTGCACGAAGCACATCAATCAATCAATCACGCTAATTAATTCAGTAAAGACAGTTGTATTAGTAACGTCTCTGTGCAAGAAAAATTCGCGATACATCGTAAAGCCAAAGTTTTTTTAATATCTCAGAAACTCGTAAAACAAAGACTCGCAGCTAAAATTTTACACACTCGGGGTTCTCCCTCTATCCTCTCCAGCTCCTCCGTTACCTCAAAGTTTCGTTTTGTTCTGATGATTAGGTCGTACCATGCTATAGCCTGAATGGGATGTCGGAAACGACTAGGAAAATGTTTTCGCAGGTATCGTGAAACGAACGATTAATACGACATTTAGGAAAAAATCACCGTGCAATATATCGACGAGTGCGCTTATACAAATAATTGTGCATAATGGATTACCTGTGCAGTAGAGCCATCAGTATGGCAATAGGGCTAGCGGTGGAGACACACAATATAAAATGTAATAAAAATATGCGATAAAAGATAGCATTGTAAATGAAAAAGATTGGCCGTTGCGCATAGTACATGTCGCGTTTTAACGAAAAACGCTAAAATATACGATTATACACAGTATGTTACATACATACGTACATACATACATACATACAATCATACGTGTGTGTATATATATATATATATATATATATATATGTACACACACATATGCATATCTATATATGTAATATGTATATGCACTTCAGATACTTCTCTAATCTTACTCGAGCTACAACTGAAACAATTCTTACAACAAATTCATCAGTTAGGAATGGTCAAAGTCGTTTCGTTTTTTCATTTTTCATGCGCGTCTTCCACGTCTGTCACGCCGTTGCGCTGCGTCTTCCTTTTCTTTCTTACAGATGAAAAACACAATGTCCTTCATCCGACATTTTTCGTTCCCTTCTCTTGCTTCCGTTTTCCGTTTTCCGTTTTCCACAACAAGAGGTTCCTTGCAAGTAGTTGAGGCAGGTGGTCTCAACGTGGTCCCTTTTCACTATCGTTTAACGGTGGATTTCGTTCGCAACACGACTATGCGAGTCAACGGCGGGGGCAAGGAAGACAGTAGAGTAGGCAGCGGTTTTACGATATCAAATAATACATGTTATTCGATAATCGGTGCGTGAAAAAAAACCGCGTGCTTGCTTGTGCATTGCAGTGCGTTGTCGATATTTCCACTATAAGTGTCCGCGCATGGAGGACATGCATCCGCGAGTTTCGCTCACGTGACCCACTTACCTTTGATTTTCTTCTTTGTGCATCGCACCTCTTTTGTCGAAACCGTCGGTAACCAACGCATCCAACACGAGGGACTGCACTAATCTTTTATCACCTGTGTATATCATAAAACATGGCGGTGATTAATCACTTTATCCTTGTGTACCATGCAAGCACACGCAATATTGTTATATACATATATATATATAAGCATATACATAACAATATTCTCGCATCCTGCACACAGATAGATAGATAACTTACAATAGTAAGCATCTTTGTCGGGCTTGCTCGCTTGTTTATGATGCGAGCTTGGACTCCTTGGTCTCAAGGACATCCACTTCCACCCCGGACTTCGCGTTCTTGCCAAAAAATGCAGAACGCGTTCTTCGGGGGACGGGAACCACTTTTCGGAAGCCGAACTATACTCGCAGTACACCCAGTCAGGATGCACCTTCCAATTGTTTCCCTTAAAATACTCGGTTACTGAAAAACCCGAAACACAAACATCCGATCGTACAAATAATTTTACTTCTTTCACTTCATTTGCTGCTAATTTGCTTACCATTTATTATCGCATGTTTGATTTCTTGTTCGGCCAACAATTCAAACATACCGTAACCTTCGGGCAATGCCAGCCCCAACGAAAACGGCGTTCCTTCTATTGGTTTATAAAAATAATTGTGACGTCTGATGGTAACCCGTCTCTGCATATGTATGCGTGCGTCCGCGTACCGAAAAAAATTACGAAAAATACGTACGTTGAATGACACAACGATAAAAGAGCGTTATATGGTATAACAACGCTACGTATAAAGATAGGATTTTTGGTTTGTGTAAATGCGTATCAACCATCAATACGATACTGCCTCTTGCAATATGACGCGCGCGCGCGCGCGCGTGTGTGTGTGTGTATTTTCAAAATCAGAACGTATTGTGTGTCGATTCGAATGTTAAAATTATGTAAAATATGTGTGTAACGTTGTAACGTAATTTACAATACCATCTTCTTACTCACCATATTGTCATAATGAATTTTGATCGCAAAATTAGTTTCCCCTTCTTTTTGATCAATCATATCGTGCCTCAACTGCATAACGACACATCGCAAATTGAAAAGGAGAAAATACACGTGTGTAACGTTATGTAATGCGTATGATGTTATTATTAGAGACAACTTACATCGAGAAGAAGGGAATTGTTCAACGGATGTAATGGTCCATCATACTCGGCGAGTTCGACTTCCGACAAATCTACGTTGATATACGTGGGTTTTAATGTTTCTTCGTACTGTAATGAAATGAGAAAATTTTGGAACTGGCAAATGTAATTTTTGTCGCGAACGAAAAAGAAATTGAATTTTCCGCATTTTCTATTGTACGATATGTGTTTGATTTACTTACATCTACGTTCCCTGGCTGCATAAATAAAAAGAAATAGCGCCACGTCAGTGTCAACGTTAAGACTACAGTCAATGAAAATTATGTCGAGATTAGATTAATTCCCTCTAGGAAGCATTTCTCGAAAACATTACTCACCAATGGTCGTAAATCCGGATGATACAAGACACGGCCGTTATTGTCAACGATAAAAGAATATCCGTTAACACCCAACTACAAATCAATAAAATAATCTGCGATGAATCTGAATAATCTGCTAATCATTGCGCTTAAACGATACGTATTTTCGTAAAACTAATATTTCCTACCTTGTAAGGTGGTACCAACTTTTGTATCTCTTCTATAGGTACATCCGTGCCGACGATACCCAATAAATTAGCCGTTTTCGTCTGTGACACGTAAATTGGAAAAAGCAGAAAAGCATAAATATATATATATAATTATAAATAATCAAATCAGATCTTACGCAATCCCAAATTTTGTTGAAAAAAATATTACCGTATAATTTCGACGATCTAAGATAGGCGCGGTGACCGAAGTCATTAGCTGACCAATGTGTTCCTTGCCATATCTGCCGCTCTGCAACAGACGCAGGAAAGAAGCAAAAATGTAGCGTTACGTTATATTTGATTTGAAAGAAATAGATAGAGAATAAAAACGAGAATCTCTAATTTGCCCACCTTTCCGCCGACATAAACTGGACTCCAGTGAATCGGGTGTTCGTGTTGATATAGTACCATAGGTCGTGCGAGCACTTTAATATATTCGAAAACTTTACTTTTAACGTCTTCCAATTCAGTAATTCTCGCGTAAAATCCTGCAGAATAAAAGAAAATGAAGCCACAAATAATCCACGATGCAATTATCGTACAAGATGCAGTACAATGATCAACTATAATTAATTAAATCGATTAAACAAATGGTACACAGGGTGTCCATAAAGTCTCTTTACAATTTCAAAAATTTATTACAAAGGCAAGTGAAAAGACAGATAAGTAGGGCACCCACACGGAGATGTATTAAATGAGGCAAAAAAAAAAAAAAAAAAAAAATAAACTTAAATATACACGTCTCATTTTGTAATAATTTCCACTTATCTGTCACTTTCACTTGCCTTTGTAGTAAATTTTTGAAATTGTAAGAGACTTTACCCTGTACAGACTACACCCTGTAGTTTAAATAATGAATTCAGATAAGAGAGAGAGAGAGAGAGAGAGAGAGAGAGAGTTGTAGGAAGAAAAGAATAGCAAGCATTTACCTTTGTTCGAACATGCCGCGCTGCGTAATTCCGGACTTTTGTCACCACCAATGAGATACGTAAAAATACGAACGGGCATGTGAGGCCAGTTATAACGTTTTATCACCTCTGTAGGTAGGCCAGCATTGTCGGTAGTAATTAACATAATTGCCTGATTGCACTGACTTCCTTGTCCTGTTCTATTATATCTATGAAGAATCTCAAACGCGGTTCCAAGAGCAGCCGATATATTTGTTGCCATTTCCTCGTGCTTTATGGAACTCGTTGTTACTTTCAATTCTTCTATATTTTCGGGTGATGCTTGAACCAAACTATCTTTGAAGCATTGCACAATCTCTTCCGCGGTGTCTCCGTAACGATAAACATTAACATAATCGTCGGGACCCAGAGTATCGAGTATAGTTTTAACAGTAGCTACGGCCAAACGCTTATTCCTCTCGGAGGCGTAACATTCGATATCGAGCAATATAGCCAGGTCTTTCGGACTATTTGCGGCACCAACGAACCAGTTGGAAATCCGAAAATCGTACACATCTCGAACAACTCGATTAACATTTTTACCAGTGCTGAAACTTCGTTCCTCGATAGGTGGCCAAGAAATTGCTAGATGAAGTAAACAATTATTGTATTACGAGAAAATTTTAATGAAACAAATTCTAAGGAAGCAAAAAGAAGAAGGAACAAAGAATTTTTGCGCAGAATCCGTACCGGGGAAACGTCTTAAGAATCCCGAAGTCGCCCCGTAGTATTGCCAGGAAAGCGAAGAGTCGCTTTCATAGTTATTAACAAACAATAAATCCAAGTATTCGCTCCATTGAATACCGGCAGCTACCTCGCGATCTGAAGGGCAAACAAATTTAAAATCTCGTTAAAGAAGTTAAAGGGATACCGAGCTAATTTCATCGTTTTCAACTGGATTGTTTGGTCGAATGTTTTCTTTTTTCGGCGATTTTCCTATACCAACTTACCAACTTCTCTTACACCGGCAGGTAATAAAACTGCCGAAAAAGTAATGTTCACAGCTAAATGATCGAAATGTCGATTGGACGAGAGAAAGCCGTCTTGTCCTGTTCCCAATGTTTTTCCATCTACTGAAGAAACGTCGAAACGTTGAGAAGCGTAATACTTTGGTGCTACAGTTCCGTCTCTGGGTGCTGATACAGCTGCCTGTTCGGCACTCTCTACCAATCTCTGCAAACGTATGTACGTCAACGATACACGCGTACAGTGATTTCGTTTTTTTATATCGATAACTCATTCTCTCACCATAACAGCGTTCATTTTAAAGTCCAACATATTTTTTACTTCAGCAGCCATTTCTCGCACCAAGACGAGTCCATCCTTTTTCACCACCTGAGCTTCCATATCGTGATATTTCTGAAATCAAAGTGTAAAAAGTGTGAAATTTTGAAATGAGTATGCCACCATTTATTTTCGTAAATTTTACTTTTCGATCCAATACACGTCCCAAAATTATTTAAATTACATTCTTCGGATATTACATTCTACGTATACGTATTTCGTATTTCGCTATTTCAGAAAGTGCTTGCTGATCAAATGAACGAGCACTTACTTACCCTTTGTATTTCGCTCATTTTAGTAACTTGTTTGCCAAATTCCCATAAATCAACGCCAAATTTTAAGGCCCAGTTTTTCACTCTGCAACACGAAAAGAATACTTTAACTTAATTACTTAAACCTTGTATGAAACAAGTTTATTATACGTTGATTTTAATTCTATAAACGTCCAAGTAGTAATGTCTAAGAAATGTTATAAATATATATTGTTGTCTGTCATTGACATTATCATATCCTCTTATATTTCTTTCTCCTCTTCTTTCGTTTGTCTGCTTTTCGAACTAATAGCGAAGTAAAGAGAACCAAAGTCTCGAAAGAGTCAATGATATTAGGTATTAAACGAATGAACGATGAATGTTCAAATTTTGATAGTTCGATATCGAGGTGCGAAAAATCATAAATGTGTTATTTAAATAGGATAAGGGAAAAGCTTGATTATTATTATTATTCACTGAATTATGTTTCAATTTGAGAAAAAATATAACGTTGAAAAGATGGAACCGATACACTACTTGACGTCTCACGTCATCGGTTGAATCGAAATCGACGATTGTGTTCTGCTCACCATGTTCTACATGCATGTCACGCAGCTTTACGTGTAAATGAGCACCATTGATGCATTCGTACGTAGATACGTAAGTAACGTAAGTGCATGCTCACGTGCGCACGCACGTAGCTCGTACGCATATACGCCGATTCTGATTCTCCTTAATCGACTGTATACGCGTAACTCTACACGCGCCTGCGTTCTTTCTAATTTTCGTTGCCTTCCTTCGAGAATCGTTGAAAGTGCTATGTTGTTTGTCTTTTGATGCAATGGAATGTATGTATGTATATGCGGACATACTCTCTCTCTCTCACACACACACACACATGCACGCACGCAAGCACGCACCCACGCATATACAAAAGAATACATGTTTTACCCCTCTCCCCATCACAATGGACAAAAACATAAATATTTTTCAGACCTTTTCAGAGAAAAAGAGAAAAGAATAGAATACAGTTACAGTTTAGATTTCCAATAATTTTTTCAACTTTCTTCAAAGTTGAATCAATTATCCTGCTACAAACGATTGATATTATATTCCACATTACACGTTAAATGAAGCCCAAAATACCAATCTTTTTCGGTAAATAACACCCACGCCCTCCCATTTCTAATATTTTATGTTTGCCTTATTTCATTAGCTTATTTCATAACACCTATTAACCTCTTTGAAATAGAATTTTATTTTTCCATTGTTAAAATATCAACTGCGATAGTGTACAGAATGAAAAAGAAAAACAAGTTGTAGATCCTTACTCGTTATGAGGTATATCCTCTTCTTGCTGATAACTTGATTTGATCCATAACAGTAACAACACTCCACAGTGCACAAATTTCTCGACGGATAGAAACATTATTTCAACGCTATCGATGAGCAGCCGAATGCGAATAAATGATGAAACGAACGAACCAATCTTTAAAAAAAAAAAAAAAGAAAACGCACACGTTAATTCGAAGTAACTTCTCGAAAAGAATTAGTCTTACCGCTCCCTCGTAGTAGCGATCGATCGGCCGGAACACGCGAGTCAGCGTTACGTGCGTAAATTTACCGTTTCGATGGAATCTTGTTTATCCGTATACATGTACATTCGATACAGAGCACAACTTTGTAACGCTTATATACGCTAGTACGTAGAAGCTTCTATGTATGATTCTTCACCTTCTCTCATCTTCTTCTTCTTCTTTAAATGCGCTCTTCGCACCTGACGATCGAAACTACGCCAATCGTATAACTGTCGAACATAAAAAACTTTCGTTTCACTACGCACGTTTTCGACATTTCATTGCGGCGAACGATTGCACGTATTTGTGTATCTAACATGGTTCAACCGAATTTTGATTCTCTGTATCTTTGAATTCCAAATTGAATCATTGTTTTTTTTAAATGTGTCGTTGATGAAACAGCCACTATCGATAATAACGGCACGATAGTGATGACACAACGCAACGACAACGACAACGACAACGACGAAGAAGACGAGGACGAGGACGAGGACAAGGACGACGACGACGATAACGACGACAACGACAACGACAACGACAACGACAACGACAACGAAAACGACGACGGTGACGATGGCAATAAGAACGACAGCGACGACGACGAAGATGACGACGACAATGTCTAAAGAAAAGTTCATAAGAAATAGCCAATCAATGCAAGTTCAGCAACACGTAATAATTCACCTCCAACGCGTAGTTTTCCGTTGTAAACATTTTTTAAAACATGTCACAAACATCTCTAGCAATTGAATCATTTCAGAAATAAAAGCGTCTTCGACGTACGCGCGTATCAATACCCGATCGACCGATCGCCCGAAGGACCGAACGACTAACCAACCAAGGGAGAAACGACAAAAACGATCCTACGTCAAATCACCCCTCAGACAGTAAGTCGGTGTTCTTCTTTATTATATTCGTATTTTTTCGAAGTGAACGTATATTTTTCTTTTCACAAATAAATTAAGCATCGTTTGATGCGCTGTTGACACGATTCGTTTGTGAGATTCACGATTGCACCACCGATTACCGCCTTGTCGCGCGATCTCTCAAGTATGTTCACACCGTAACGCGCAGAGAACCCGAAAGAATGAAGGACGAGGGTGGGACAAGGGAGTAGTGTAGAGAGAAGGAGAGAAAGAGAGAGAGAGAGAGAGAGAGAGAGAGAGAGAGAGAGAGAGAAATCGGTGGGGTGGATATGAAGCAAAGAAGGGGTATGGAAGAAAGAGAATGGAAAAAGGGAAAAAAATGACAGAAAAATCAAGTATTTGCACGCGTTACGCGCGTATCGTAAAATACGGTATATGAAAGTACATATACAGCGTATATATAGATTTTCTCACGGAGAAAAATGACTATATTACACGCGATGACTCCGTTTTAATAACACTTCCTCGTGGAAATCGAGCAAAGATGGTGTACGAGTCGCTTTATGCTGGAACGAAAGGTGGCTGGCTGGTTGTCTAGCGCGCGCGCATTACTCTTACTACGATACTACGTTAGAACTCGGACGTTTTAGGAGTTATCGCTATTCTACTGGTGCGAGCGCGTGCTCGCAACCACCTCTGAAAACAGGAATGTCGACACCCGACGAATACTAGCTAATGGTAATGGTAGTAGTGTTGTTGGTGACATTGGCACCCCAGCGAGAATGATGCTAGTGATGTGTAGTAAGAACGACGTTGGCGATGGAGGTTAGAATGAGGAGGTTAGGTGAGAGCGACAACAACAGCGGTAACGACGGGATTGGGCGTAAAAAGATATTAGATTGACGACATTTTCGAGAAAGTTGAAGGTGGTGAAGGTTGCGAGACATGGAAATGAACAGAGGCGATGAAAGGAAACAGAGATCGATCAAACACTAATAAGAGCTGTCCCTTGCCAAGAGCGAAACCGAACGTACGAACAAGTTTAAGCTAGCGAGAAGAGAGTGAGATATTTGCAATCTCTTATGGTAACAAAGATGGTTGAAATGGCCGGACGCGCAAACTCAGTATCATTGATTTAACGCCTATCTATATTTTCAAACGCAAAGTCGACTCCCTAGATCCGAAGAATTTCGAAAGCTGCAACGATTTTTCCATCTTTTTACCTTTTCACTTTTACATCGTAAACCCGTAATTAAAAATAACGCTTTCCTCTTCCACGACTCACCTGTGTAAATAAATAATTGATGTATTAATTTGAAAATAAATAATTCCAAAATATAGTTTATTAATAATAATATATATTTCATTGATCACATTTGTAAAATACAAAGTACAACGAAATTCGAGAAATTTTTCAAATTGTAACAACGTACTTTTTAGTTTTCTATTTCAATCATCATTTTAAACAAACAATGAAAAGCATCGTATGAATATCTCAACTAGAAATAATAATTATGTCATCTCCCTAGTCCTCTACTTTTTATTTACTTACAATCAGTTTAATGTAGATATAGACTGTCTTAATTTCTATGGATATGGGGTGTCTTAAGTAACAAATCAGCATACATGTATATTTATGTATATATATATATATATCTATCCTTCATTGTTAATTATAAATCTTAACTATTTTTCTGTTATCGCTATTGTAATTAGTCATACTACGATACTTTATCACCGTTATCGCGGTTACTGCATCATAAACTGTTATAATTGTTATTACAAAATCATAAAAAATAAAATTATCATCACAAATATTTATTTTGACCGAAATAAAAAAGGCTGTTGCTTATAAATATAATTGCCTATCGATTTTCATGGAAAACAATTACGTTGTCTAATATATAATTTCATTTACGTGCATATTAACGATAAAACGAAGCTCTTGTTGCGTATAATCTTCTGGCAATGGTAATTGAGACACCAGTTGGTATATCGACGTAGACTTGTTCTCGTTCGATTGTAACAAACTTCTAGCTAAATGTAACGTTCTCTTTGCAATTTCAGCTTGACAAAGCCTGTTATAAAGAACAATCGTATTTATTTAAACGTAAATGTCGATTATATTTCGATTGGTCGATCTTTTGCACTCTGCGTACAAAATGTATGTAATAGAAGAAAGCAACTGTGTGATAGTTTACCTATGCTTTGCAGTTAGACATGGAAATTGGTTGATTTTGGGCGGAAGACTTGACAATCGCTGTTTTAATGATTCCAGTTTGGAACTTATTCCACGTGGATCGGCACTACGTAACAAAGATTCCACGTTCATAGTTATTTCCATATATTCCCAAAGTAATTGTCCTTGATAGGTCCAACCGCTTATAGTGCTGCTGCATTCTAAAGGAGTCAGTGGACGCAATAAATTGCGCAGGTAGTCGTAATTCTCTGAACAGAAACAGAAACAACGAAATGGAATAAAGAATCAACGCGCTAAATCAGATTGCATTGGTTTATACTTTGGAAACATACCGGAACTATCGTTTATTATAACATCTGCTGCTAAATGTTCGATAATAATTTCGTGAGCTGTATTCCATTGTTCCGCTTGAATAAAATAAATGGCTGCTTTCCCGTATCTGTGAATAAGAAACTACCTTGCGTTATACGTAATACGTTATAAAATTCACAGGGAAACTAAACTTCCTCTATTTCTTTCAAAGTCTGACATTGAAATTTTTTTATACGAGTTTTCATAGAAATTTACCGGCTGCAATTAGCATCGTAAATTGTTCCGTTTAAATCGCTTATATAGTACACACATACGGACATATTAAGTGTGAAACTTCTGCACGTTTCCATTAGCGTGGAATGATACCCGATGTATAAACAGCGTTATCTGTGTATACAATCAGTACATATACAACTAATATCAACTATACCAACCTTTTGGCTACGTAACTTTTGACGGCTTTGGCATGATCGATCCAAGTAGAGGGTATACCCAACTCTTCCCGTAAAAATTTTTCCCGCTCGATCGAATCAGCGGTATCGTCTATCTCGATGTGACGTTGTAATAAATTCATTACCGCAGTTTTCCTTTTTCCAGCATCCTTTAGATGTAACA
Organism: Frieseomelitta varia; assembly: GCF_011392965.1. NCBI lineage: Eukaryota > Metazoa > Arthropoda > Insecta > Hymenoptera > Apidae > Frieseomelitta > Frieseomelitta varia. The sequence continues at coordinate 21,218 of NW_025110646.1, forward strand.
TTACGAATATGGCCCAATGCCAAAGACCATACGCCTCTAATTGTGTCGCGAAATTAACGTGTGTCAAAATGGCAACATGTTCCGAAAGATGAGAATAACCCAAAGACAAAAGTACTTGCTGCATCAACCAACTACGATCAAATTCAGTTATCGATAGGTTACGAATCAAACAAAAGTTGAAATGATTCCGAGGAAACAAACTGATCGAAAATTACCTGAGTCTGTAATCCAACGGATCAGCGGTATGTGTTGCTGGATTCAATAATTCTCCCAATGTATGATTGCCAGTACAAAATAACTTCAAAAGATGGAAACAGAGATCGTATATTGGTTTTCCATTATTTATTTCAAGTTCAAAGTCATCCCCTCTGTATTCGGGTTTCGGTATTGATGTATAAATATATGATGTCTTGCTTGTATCAAAATAGGTCTCGTAAAGATCTAATGTATCTCTTACCGAGGCAGTCGGAGATGAAAAATACCTGCAACGTACGCAAGTAATACGTTATAATAATATTATACACACACATATATATAGTTGTAAATGTAATATAGTATGTACATTATAATAATTTACTGAAAGAAAAAAAAGTTGTGTAATTTCAAAAAACACGACGTTTACCACAAATGAACAGCTAACGTTCTCTTCCAGTCGAAACCTTCGCAAACATCGATTGGACCATGTTTACTATGCACGAATGATTCACCCGCCACCAGTGCGAAAAGCTTTAATCGATCTAGTGAAATATTTTCATCAACGCCGGCATGTTTCCACAATTTAATTTGTTCCTTTATTAATTCCTTTATAGGCATTCCGCTGCATAGTTGCGCCATCAACAAGGCCACGCAATGATCACCCACTTCTCGCGCAATTTTACATGCCTCTTCTAATTCGAAAGCTTTCATCATTTGGAATCGATGATGAATAAAAATAAATCAAACAAGAACAAAAAAAACTCTGTTATAATGTCTCAGATTGTACAAAATAATTTTATAAAAGATAACGAGATATTTCTTCTTACAAACTATACATACCAGATAGTAAAAGTAACAATTTTGTTTCATAATTGATATCCATATCCTCCCACACGAACGTTTTTCGTATAACGTTTCTTAACCATTCTCCAATTGCCTCTCGTCGAGCGACTACGACACTATGATCGTCTGGATTTTCTAAAATAACGAATCGTGCAAGAAAATATATATATATATAAGAATCGTACGTATCGACGTATTCAACGTAATTTCCGTATACATACATGTATGAAAAATGTGCAAAAAAATACAAAAATGAAAAAAATACGTGAGAAAGAAAGTAAGATTTATACATACGATAGATAGATAGGAAAAGATGCAAATTAAAATGACAAGGAGATTGGTGGAATTAATACGTTTAAAAAGTTTAAAAAATTAAATGCTCAAGTTGCAAATTAACGCGCTATACATACCTGCGGCAACATTTACATCAGGCAAAGTTCCCCAAAGAGCTACGCAGAGTTTCCAAACGTTGGCAACGTACGAAGCAAAAGAATCTGTGGCAAACTGCTCCGCAAATTCTTCGGCCAAACTACAATGTGCGTGTAAAGCTATGCTCGCCTTATTAATATCTTTATCTACGTCAAAAATTAAACAGTCTCCTTCTTGATTTACCACACGATGTGACAATTCAATTTTTAAATGTCCCTCTACACTTTCCTTAAACGATACATATAAATACAATGAAAAGTATAAAAGTATAAATATTTCAAATAACACGAAACTGAATAACTGAAACGAGACTTACTTTGAACGTTTTGGCGCGTTCGTCGCCGGTTCCGTTACCGCCGTTACCCAAAATTTGTATACGTTGGACTATCGCAACGGATGTTGTATCTTCTGGAGAACGACCACATACGTAAGATCCGATTTGTTCAAACGAATTGTTCAACAGCACATCGTCAGCCTGCTTTTTCGTACTCAATGTCAGTAACGTTAAACCACGTCCCCAGCTTGGTTTAAACATTCTTCCCATTTGTATACCTAAATAAATAAATACATAGAAGAGCATACACCTAGTTTCATTGTCTAGATGAATTCTTAATAAAATAAAAATGTGAAATTTGTTTACCAGTGTCAGCAATGGAACGGGACTCTAGTTTGTGTATAATAGATTTTGATAACGGAATCACTTCAGAAACGTATCGAAGAATTGTAGTCACCGAAGTTATCGATGGATCTGGCAAACCTTTTTCGTATATCGTTGATGTCTTAGCAACGATGTTCATCGAACGAAGATTCAACTTGGAATCTACGGCACAAATTGATCTCCTTACAGCTTGTAGAAAACTAAAGTAAAATTATTTATTCCCGAGGATGTGTTAGTAATCCGATATTACCTGTTTTTGTAAGTGTCGGTTCTTCGTAAGTGATCGTTGGCGTACGATGAATCGTCAAATTTGATCGTAACATTGGACTATAAATTGGCTCGTAGTTTTGATCCTCGTCTAATTTTTGCGCAGTGTTGATGAAATGTCGCAATGAATTTTTACGGCCGGCGAGATATAATGCACAATTTGATTCTAAAATAGATTAGTTATAGAACAGTTATAAATTGGTAGATACAAAGGTAAGTAGATACAAACGAATAAATAATATGTAATCTGAATACAATCCTGGACTTGCCTTGATCATAAACCTCGCTAATTTCTTCGTCGCTACCGTCGAAAAAGCTGGCTTTCATTAATTGTAATTTATGGCTGTCAGTACCCAAAATACGAGCATTTTCACCAGTTGGACTCAAGGGTAGTTGTTTCTCATGATTCTGATCTACTGGAGGAGAATTCATTGTACAGAACAGTAGCAATAAACACACGAGAGAAATTACTACCGAATTAAATGTAGAGTCAGTTTCACGCACCTGGTCTAAACCACCGTCGTGAGACGATTCGCGAGACATGATCTTCCGAAAGAAGGCCACGCGTATCGAGATCGGTATAATCTGTATTTGCTGTTTTTAAATCATTGGTCGTGGAGGTATCTTTGTTCTAATTAAAAGTGATAAATTCGTGAAATTGTAAAAATTTGCATTGTAATTCGTAATCGTTTGCGCGATCAAGAAGTAAAATGATCTTACTGAAATTTTTGATTGTTCCTGCTTGGTTGTGCCTTTCTGCTGAGTTGCGGCGCACAATTTTAATCTTTTCGTGTCGCTTCCTGCAGGAACGTTATTGTCCTCTTCGTCCGAATCGCTCAGGCCATATTTAGAAAAATGATCTACCTAAAAGGATATAGAAAAACCAAAGATAGAACGATAGGAAAGTAAATATTATGGGATTGGAAATGATATAAAAGTACATATATGTTGCTTCGAAGATCACCTTGAAAACCCATGAACCAGTTTCAGGTCGGTACTCTAAGAATCTGGTATCATGTTTCGCCGATACTCTTCGTAATTTCTCTTCATAATCCATCGCAGCCAGTCGACGAGGATCGGTAATAGGCTTGTGTAGAGTCTTGTCATACGGCCATACTTGATCTAAAGTAACTTGTGCTTTACGATTTAATCCTTCTCCAACAGGTGGCTTTTTCTCGTCGTCCGGATAAATGACGACTTCTTTGTGTCGAAAATGTACTATTTCGTCCAAATTCAGACCATATATATCAAACGATTCAGGAAAATACACGTTCCCGTAATCTTCGCGGCCAACAGTGAAATTTCGTACGATGCACGTTTCACCACAAACGTACTCGTCCAATTTATCAAGCGGTGGAATTGTATAGTAACCTGCGCGTTTCAATATTACTTTAGCTGCGTTTGGCTTCCAATTTGAAGTTTGCAACGTTGAAAAGGAACTTCCACTTTCGTCCAATTCTTGGCTCGAGTCAGAATTCTGAATTACAGTATCCGTACAAATTTTATCACCGACGGACGAGTTTTTTAAAGATGTATCTACAGATGTATTGATTTCGGAACACATTTTATTTGATAGACTGGTGTTAGCGTAAGGTCGCAATTCCGTAACGGTATTGTTCAACATTTCATCTGACAATGCGTTCGGGCTAGAAAACAACGAACGCTGACCCTCAAATGCTTCTCCGTCCAAATTTTTTATGGTCGCGTTTCGTGGATGGCTTGTTTTTAACCAAGGTGAAGACGATCTTCGATCGTTTGCCAACTGTCGATTATTATCTTGACTGTGATTTTCTTTATCTATAGTTTCGAGAGTTGTATTTTCGACGAACGAATTTGTTACGGGCGATCTCTCTTCTCCCTTACCGGAGGATTGTAAATTTTTCCCTGCAATTTGCGAAATTTCAGTAGGTGATGGAACTATTGAATTCAATATCGGTTTCGGGCGTAGCACTAAACGTTTTGCATTCGGACGAGGGTGAAATGCTTCCGAGAGTGGATCTTCCTCTTCGAGTCCTTCGAACATTGATTTCTACAAAATTCCATTACACGTACATTCGATATGTTCATATGTACCTTAAATTATATAAACATCTTTCTTACATCGAACACTTTACCTTGGACAATTGTGCAGGAGTAACAACCTTGGCCTTGATTTTCGGAGATTTGTTATCAGCGGTAACTTTGTACTGTGGACCATTCAACAATTTGGATGGCGCATTTGCTGGTTTTAGTAACTCTTCCGTTTTACCAGAAGCCTAGAATTATATAATATTATGAATTATATAGCATTACGAATCATGGTTTTAAAACAAATTTCTAAACAATCGTTGATATTAATATTGGATATTATGGTAACTTACTGGTAAAAGATTTTTTAACAATGGCGAATCACCAAAGGGAGCAGACACCAAGGCCAAAATTTGTTGATGCACTGGCACCGTTCCTGAACTCTTGGTTTGATTCATCGTATTTCTATAATTAAGAAATAGAAAGCAAATTAAAAAACGTTTTCGCGTGAATCACTGATAAACGGAGATCGTGAAAAGGTCAGGAAAATTCGATACAATACCCAGCTCCGAGTAATCCAGTTCCAATACCCGTTCCTACATTTGCATTGGTTCCAAAAGTTGAAGATCCAAACGACCCCGATGTGTTGAATGTTGAGTTATTACCAGTATTTCCAAAGAAACCACCTGATTTTTGCTGGCCAAATAAAGTAGAACCACTGCCCAACATCAAACCTGTATTTGTACCTAAAAAATAAATTTACATCCAACATCGACTGAATGAACGTTAAATCTTATTATTATGTTCTCCTCTTTATTTTTATTTAGTTTATTATTTCATAAACTATGCAGGATAAATATTTCGAAAAAGACGGCTTGTATAGGCCATTGAAATTTGAAATTTGAAATATTATGCTGCACTGATGTCATTTCAATAAGAAAACTAGCACGTAAATAACTTACCGAGTCCGGACGATGGTGTAGAAGTTGAACCAAACGAGAATCCAGATGTTTGTCCCGCTGGTTTAAAAGGCGTATTAAACAACGAAGTACCAGAGTTTTGACCTGCAGTGAAACTTGTAGTTCCAAAAGTCGACGTTGTAGTTGAACCAAAAGTCGGAGTTGCTCCGAAACCAGTCGTTGTCTTAGCTCCGAATAAAGCTGTACCCGTATTGCTCGATGGTGTTTGACCGAAGCCGGAGAATCCACTACTCGACGAGGTGGAGGGTGCATTAAAAGCTGATTTGTTCTGATTAAATAAACCAATACTCTATAAAAAAATGATAAAGTTAATATGCGATCAAGATCGATGACGAATAACGAAAATGTTATTCTTTTCTATTACCTGATTCGGTTGCGTTGGACCAAATGCGGAGCCGAAAGCAGTGTTTTGACCGGTATTAATGCCACCGAAACCTGTACCAGCATTTTGGTTAGTATTGCTGGTTGCAAAAAGTGGTGTTGGAGCTGCTGCTGTAGACAAGACTAATTGTATTTTGTGGATATACATAATTTATATACGCGTGTTTGCGCATACCGATATATACTGATCGTAAAATGATGCTAAATCCATCGATGATCAAAATTATCAATGGCGTTTAAAAAATTTGATACTTACTACCAAACGGTTTATTCTGGGTATTAGTACCAAACAGATTTGTGCTTGGAGTAGAATTAAAAGCAAAATTATTCGTTGTTGTTGTAGAGGGTGTACCAAAACTAGTTATAGGTTTCCCAAATATGCCACTTGAGCCAGACTGTGAGGTTGCTCCAAAACCGCCGCTCATCCCACCAAAACCTTATTTAAAATGTGAATGTTAATAGAAATAATATTTATATTTAATATTAAGAATAGGCATTAGGCTATGAATTAATCAATTTTGAAATATAACATCTAAAAGATATGCAATAATTAATTTCCATTAGAATGATTTACCTGTTGTCGCGGTACTAGTTCCTGCCCCTGTATTGCCAAAAGGTAATGGTTGTGCTGGTGTACCAAAAATTCCTGTACTGGGTCCTGAGCATCAAAGAAAAAACGGAATACACTTGGTTAAATAAACAATGACGTTACATTGACCTGCATAATTTGACATGAAAAAAATTACAAAAAATTTCCCGTTTATCGATAACATCACACATCTGTAGACTAAATGTTACAATAGCCCAGTTATAATCCCCACTATCGTACCACGCACTAAGCGCGCATTCATCGTGCATTCTCTGCATTCTGTGATATTATAATCATTCGCTCGATTCTCAATCGCGCATTGTTATGTTAATGCACACACGTACATGTAAGTTTACAATATTATATACGTGTGTGTGTGTGCGTGTGTGTGTGGCGTGCGCGCGCGCGTGTGTGTATCAAGTAAACATTATTATAAAAATGTAACGCTTCTATTTAATTAAATTACACAGTAGTGTTTACCTTTTCGTCCCACGGAATAATCTTCGAAACGTAACTCTTCGTAAGATTTTGTTTCATACTCTTTCATTGACGCGATACAACAATGCCTCGCCGATATAGTATGAGATATACCGTTTTTGGACATGGAATCGGTAGTGATCACAGGGGTAAATTTAATAACAGTACCAGTCATACTAGTGGTTGTGGTGTTTGTATTGCCAAAACCTAAAATGGAAAAAGGGGAGGTAATAACAGAAATAAATCCTTTTTATCACAATTGATGTAACATACCAGGAGTTGTACCAAATAAAGTTGTATTTCCAGTGGTACTGCTTTGTCCAAAAGGAGTAGTTTGTTGAGTTGATTGTTGTGGTTGTCCAAATAGACTTGTACCAGATGTAGTGCCAAAACCAAATCCTGCTGGTTTATTCGATTGACCAAATGCCGATGTTGCAGTATTTGTACCAAAAATATTTGTACTTGCATTTTGTTGACTGCCAAATAAATTGGTGTTTGTATTTGTTGTACCAAACCCTGTAGAAAAGAAAATTTTATCGCAACAACGTTTCGCTATTCAATATTTTTCTTTGCACAGATTAAATTGAACTGTATCGTTAATCTAGAGAAATATACAGATATAATAAAACTCGAATTTCTTGCAACTTCGATTGTATCGATTATATTTGAAAATGAACAAAGGATAAAAAATAAGATAAATATTTACAACTACAGATAACTATATTGATAAGTACATGCAAACAAGATGGTATTATATATACTCGATAAATGTTTACATGGATAAATGCTTCAAAATTATGACCAACAGAATCAGCAGAACCAGCAGAATAATGTAGTCTAACCTACCTCCAAAAGATGGTTGCGTAAATGCAGGTGGAGTCGTAGTACTGCCAAACAAACCACCGGTTGTAGAGCCTGCAGGCTTTGAACTGAAGAGAGAAGTGTTACTACTGCCAAAGACTGGTGTGGCACCAGTACCAAAACTTGTTGTAGTGATTGGTTTACCAAATGCTGATTGCCCGAACGGACTAGACTGTGTCGCTGTATTGAAACCACCTACAAAGGTTATTGAATCATAACTGAATTTACATACAGGCAAAAAAGGAGAGAAATGTAATTCATTTTACTTACTAAATGATGTATTTCCAGATTGTCCGAACATGCTTAATGCGATGCTTCCGTTTTTCTTTTAATACTTATCGGCACCTGTAATATAAATACAAATGTTCAAAACAAATATTTCAAGATAGTAGAGTATATTGCTAAATCGCAGTTATCGTTATACACGTCAGGAGTAAATTGTAATTTACTTTAATCGACGAATTATTAAAAACAGATTGAAATTGTTCGTTACAATTTCATGAAACGAACATTCTTGCCAAATGTTTCGTCTTATAAAATTTGTTTTGATACAAACGATTGCTTGACAAAGAGGTTATGCGAACGGAATTTTCGACGTGAATATCTAAAAATTCATCGAACGAAATAATATGAAAAACGACGATACGTCGTTTGTCGGGATTCGTACGTTTTATTTCAATTACCAATTGCTGACTAGCGACACTGAAATACTGACACTAAACACTCACGTACGCGTAATATACGTCGTAAGATTATAAACTACGAAAGTCAATCGATAACACAGTGACGACATTTATAATTTTCATACGAGTAAATCAGTAACAAACAGGGTAGACAAAATAAAAGGTATAAAAGTTCCGTAATTAGTAAATTATATTTTACGTTGATTGATTTATATTTGGAAACTTTTTTTTTCTCAAATTGAATCAGCAAATAACGACATCTAGAACTTTTTTAATTTGAAAGCCAAGTAGGGATTTTCATATTATCACATATATTTATGTTTTTATTTTGCATAGTGAAATTAAACAATGATCAATATTTGGACTAGAAATATTACATCATGATATGAGATTATTAAATTAAGTATACAGTAAGAAATATAAATTGAAAGCATTATGAGAGAAGCAAAGAAACAGCGTCATAGAATTCGATTGAAATGAAATCCAATAGAAAAGGGACTAATTTTGCTTTGATACACACGTATATGCTGAAATATACGTGTAAGTAGGTGGGTAGAATGCATTTATAAAAATAATGGCTGACTAGTAGTGTTATCGCACACGGAAAGAAGCGATTGTATGAGCTTCGTTTGTGATTCGAGTCTAATAAAGTTACATTTTGTATTGAAGTAATATTATTAGATGGTAGATGTCGATAGACTAAACTTTTCAAATATAACTGATAAACATTCGAGTAAGTGAGTTTGTTATTCAACCCGAGTTCAGAATCTTGCGAAATTTAGACTCGAATGAAATTTAAAGCTGTATGTACGGACGTGAGAATGAAGAAAAAAAATCCATAGAAAAGAGACGCTAATCATATGTTTTATGCATCGCACAACTTGTTATCAAACTTGTTTCAATGAAGTCATATTGGTTGAAAGAGAAAGGATACTTTCGGTCGCAATGCGACTTGCACGATGTATTTCGTGCTTTTTTCTCCAATTAATTGCATTTGAGCTGTTGTTCTTTATATTTTATTAAACTTTTCCACATCCTATCGAGAAGATTTAACACGATGGTACACATACCGAGTGCATATACTTACAATTTCTGGGCAAAATCACCCACAGAAGTTGTTGAACTAACTTGTTTAATGCCAAATGGGGTCGTTATACCCTTAGAGACTAACCGCAATATCACCTTGGCTGAAATTAAAGAGGTAGGTGAAGAAATTTAATAGAGTCACTACTAGATTGACGTTGACATCTTTGCATTTTGTAAGCAAGAGTGTATATTTTGTATTGTATCAATGTTATATGTGTTTTTACGTAGGACCTTTGGGATGAAGCCAGTAAATATCCTCTTCACGGTACGTTGAAAGATGCTCCGTCCTACGTATTCTCATGCATCAACTCTAACGCAGAAGCAGAGGAATTGAGAGACGAAACTAGACGTTTATGTGACATAAAACCATTTTGTTCTGTGCTCAAAGTTATAGAACGCGAAGGTGTTAAAAGTGATAGAAATTTAGATTCTCAAATTGGTCTTCTTATTGGAAAAGGATTACACGAGTTTACAGCTTTAAGAAATTCCGAAGTGAATGACTTTAGATGGAAAATGAGAGTGTTAGGGGATGAAGTTGCGATGGCGAGGCAAAAGAAATCTTGGATGGAAAAAGTACGTTATCAGTTTCCTACACGATTAGCACCAACTGCCACGATACCAAAAAATATCGAATGTCGACTAAAAGATGGAAACATTGTTCTTGTCACTAAATTTGAAAATACAGAGGTAAGACCACAGTTGCTTTATTACTTTTATTACGCTTATGCATATAAAAATTAAATTATTTCTTTGTACCGGAGACGTTCGTAATTTTTATACATTATAAATTTTTATTCATCATTGAGATTAGCTGGTATATAAATAACAGGATATTCACATTCTGCGGCACCTGGCAAAATCTTACTCTCTTGAGTAGTTGCATTCTTCGTAGAGTGAGGAAATTTGGCCAAAAGTTTGTCCTCGTTCTTATCAGTAGTTTGGTTACATAGAAACTTGCATGACTTTTTGGGTGTGATAATTTTGAGTTCTGTAGTTCCGCTGCTGTGATTACAATTTTCTTTGTCTGTTCTTTGTCTGTGAGCTTTACACCTTTCCGAATTCTCGATTGAACAATCTGTATGCTTAATTTCAAAAGAATAATTTAGCGACGGTTGAACAGAATTCTTTGATCGTTGGTTAGGAACGGATTGCTTTTCATCAGTCGTTGTTTCATCATCGATGTTGCACTTATACGTGAGATCTTTGAGCTCTCTCAAAACCTCATGTTCCGCATCATTTGCAGCACTTAATTTTAACTTTGCTTGCACGGCGTGAATTTGATCCTTTGGAAATATATAAAAATGATGAATCAAAATCATTGTTATTCTGCAACTACCAAAGATTGAAAAAATTACCTCTAACGAGGAAGCTTTGCAACGCCAATAGTGTAATTGTTTGGTGATACTTATTTTTGTTTCCTCCTGTAGCAAAAGTTTTGTACAAAGATCTTCGACTTTTATACGAAGTTCGACCGTTTCATTTTTCTTAGTGTCGAGCAGGGATTGAAAGTATCTAATTTTCGAAATCGAGCAGAAAGAAAAGAAAACAATAGGTAGAAGAATACAAATTAAATGAAAAATTTCGTAAAATTTAACTAGTACTTTGTACCTAAAAGATGCATCGCTGCAATTCGAGTCGAATTCTCTGTTCCTCTTGATCTCAGACTTTAATTTGTTTTCAAGATCTGATATTCTATTTTTGTATTTTTGAACCAATTCCATGTTTTCTGTCAGTGTATAATGTGCATCGTTCTCTAATTTTCTAAGTATCGCAGCACGTTGTGTTCTCAGTGATTTGATCTCCGCAATTTGCAATTTACATGTGCGTTTCAGTTCCGCGTATTTTTCGCGCAACGCATTCATTTTGCTTACTACATTCTGTCGCCGATCTTCCACTTCAGCAAATAATGAATTGCCTGTGTTGAAAAAAAAAAAAAAAAAGAAACGACTGAATTAAATAGCTTGTGAAAGGTTACGAAATTGCATCGTAGTTAGTATTCGTACTCACCTTTGCACGATTCACGGGTAGGATCTGTTCGAAGTGATTCCACCTCTGAACGTTTCAAAGCAAGTTCTGCGCGTATTTCCTCCAAAATTTGATCTTTCTCGTCCAATTGTTCTTTGATACCCTATCGATAAAAATAAATTACATTTTACATTTTATTCGACGAGATTATGATTTACGATCAAGTGCAAACAATTTGATTTTCGCTGACAGATACATTGACTTGCTCCTCACTTGAACGTAACATTCGTAATGTTCACATCGAGATTTCAATTCCGCGATCGATTGTTCCGCGTGTTCGTATTTCTTTCTCTCTTCTTGCTGAATTGATAAAAGTTCATCGATGCGATTCTTCAACGAGATATCGTCTGTGTTGAGAGAAATATCTGCGGATTGATGATTTACGATATATATGCATTGATTCGTTGCGGATTGATCTGCTCGTTGTCGTAATTCTTCAATTTCTCTCGTTTGTTCGGCTGATTTTGTTTCCAAATTTGAAATGGTGTTTTCATATTCTTTCACGAGGGTGCGATGTCTGAAACGAAGAAAGAAAGAAAGAAAGAAAGAAAGAAAGAAAGAAAGAAAGAAAGAAAGAAGAAAGTAAAACGAAAGAACTGACAGAAGGAAAACCTGGGACAAGGGGTTAACAAACGATTGTCCCCTATATGAAAATTTCATGTATTTACTTTTCTTTAACTTGGCACATAAGCTGTTCGTTCTCGGACATTCGTTGGTTAAATAAACGCTCGAGTGATTCGTTTGCTTCGTTAACATCACGTAGCATCGCTTCGTTTAATTGAAGTTTTCGTTTTAAATCGTAAATCTCTTGTTTGCACCTTTCGTGTTCAACTTTTAATAAATTGTAGGAACGATCCTGATCGAGCTCTGATCCGGGATCTTCGATGTATTCTCCATTGTACTTTTCATTCGTCGAATCACCCGTCGACATGATTTAAGGTTAAGTCTCCTACTGCACATTCGAATTTAATGCACGCCACGAAACGAACGTTATTCGACACTCACACAGGCACACGTTGTTTACTTGATATCGTCGCGTTCCTTTCGTAAATTAGAGTGCAGTTATGGGAGAAGCGTGAATCTCTCTGCCTCTATGTTAATGCACCTTCAGTTTCTCTCCTTCCTCCGTCTCCGTCTGCCTCGCTCTTTCCCTTTATATATTTCTCTGGCTCTTGTTTCGTCACACTTCCTGTCTACTTGTACGTCTACTTCCGTAGCGTCGTGCGTTTCGGCACGCCGAAAGGCGGGAAACAAATGGCGGGGCATTCGAAAGGATCAAGCGTGACCGAATGAAAAGTTATTTCATCCTTCCAAAAGACACGCGTATATAATTCTCTCGTGTAATCGTGTAATCGCAATTTCGTTTCAGACGGCTTTCACGTTTCAAATATCACACACTACGACGCCATATCAGCTACTGGTATCTATTTTAAATAAGCGAGCAAACACTTTAATGTCGAAGGGACATCCGAATGACTTTACTCTGAAGGTTTGCGGCCAGGAGGAGTATTTAATAGGAGACTATCCTTTGATACAGTTTAGTTACATTCAAGATTGCCTAGCGAAAGATATTATTCCTACATTGGTTACTCTAAGCAGAGATAGCGTCTCTGTCGATCAAGAAAATACGGCGGAGAACGTAGAGCCAGACACTTTGCAACGTACAAGGCCTTCTTTTTCTACGCTAACCCTCCGCAAGAAGGGTAAACATATATCTGCTTGGAAAATCGAGGAACCATTCGTTTTTACTGTGAACGCGATATCGCGATTGAATTGCGATGCAGCTCATCGCACCGTTGAGGTATAAATCGTGTTGCATTTGGTAATCGTTAAACGTGATTCGTCTTTCGAGACGGATTTGGGCAATTTCCATTTCTTTTTTAACGTTTTTCTTTTTTTGTTCTCTCTCTCTCTCTCTCTCTCTCTCTCGTTTACACAGATTGGCCTTCAAGCTGGTCTCTTTCATGGTGGAAAGTCACTGTGCGAAAGCCAGAAGACTAAAGAAACTATCGTCAGTTCGGATGGTAGCTGCGAGTGGGAAGAGCCGTTAAGGTTTGATATAAAGGTGCGAGATATACCGCGAATGGCCAGGCTGTGTTTCGTTCTATATGAAATTAGCAAGACTGCAAAAGGACTGAAAAGTCGTAGATTAGTTAAAGATACCAAACAAGAGTTTTTTATAAATCCGTTATGCTGGGCCAACACGACCATATACGACTTCAAGTCTCAACTGAAAACGGGAGCGATGACGCTTTACACGTGGACGTACGCCGAGGATATGCAGAACGACGATCTTCTACATCCTCTCGGTACGGTAGTGTCGAATCCTCACATAGACAGAGCGGCTGCTTTGATGTTGACATTTCCAAAGTAAGTGTGTTTCCTTGTCACGTTGCTCTCACGAACATTTATCATGTTCGTCATGAAATGTACATGGTGTGCGTGATCGTGTGTTTTCACTTTTCAGTTATGGAAAGGACAAGTCTGTCCTTTATCCAACGCCGGAGAAAATGGTGGAGTATGCGAGAAAGCTGCGAGAATCATCTGCTGAACGGTCGATTCAAGAAGAGCCTGACAAAGAGTCTGACGTCGGTAAACTCCAGCAACTTGAACAACTTCGATTGTTGGCAGACAGAGATCCATTGCACGAGCTTCACGAGCAAGAGCGAAAGATAATGTGGACGTTAAGGCATCACTGTCTCCTTGAAATACCGACGTTGTTGGCCAAGTTGTTGCACTGCGTGGAATGGAATGATCATAGGTGAAAATCAAAATATTCGAAGTACCAAATGATAGGAGTTATTTTAACATCGTCCATTTTCATAGAAAAAGAGAACGTTTAAATCTACTTTCCGATTCTCGACGTATACAGGGAAGTAGCTGAAGCTACGGCGCTAGTGCAACAGTGGCCCAAATTACCCGTCGAAAAGGCACTTGAATTGTTGGATTATGCTTACGCTGATCAAAATGTTCGAAGTTTTGCTGTGCGTTGTTTAATGGATGTCAGCGACGAAGATTTGAGCCTTTATCTATTGCAGTTGGTACAAGCGCTGAAACACGAAAATTATTTATCTTGTGATTTGACGGAGTTCTTGCTGAGACGCGCCCTTAATAATCGAAGGATTGGTCATTTCTTATTCTGGCATCTTAGGTTGGTATTACATTTTCCGTTTGCATTCGTTTATTGAAAAAACGTTCGTTTTAATGTGGCGCGTGTAACATGTGTAGCATAATTTTTCACGTAATATCATTTGTACGTATCATTTGACGTATATTTCTATGCAAAATATATTTAATTCCTTTTGTGAATGGTTTTATGTGTGGCTAGATCGGAGATGCAAGTGGGTGCTGTATCGGTTCGTTTTGGCTTAATATTAGAAGCGTATTGTAGGGGAAGTCAACAGCACATGCGATCGCTGTTCAAACAAATGGAATGTTTGGGCAAATTGAAGTCGGCTTCCGAACAAATAAAACAGCGAAAAGATCGGAAAGCCGCGTTGCAAGGTTTTCAAGAATTTATTCAAGAACCTCATTGTCAAGATGCGTTGTCAAACGTTTTGAACCCATTGGATCCAAGCTTTCGATGGAAACGGATCAAGTGAGCATGAGTTTGCGTTAAGATGTTGCAGAGAAACTTGAATTTTCTTCGAAAAAACAAAAAGTATGTGTTTCTTACAAAAACTTTCTTTACAGAATCGAGAAATGTAGAGTAATGGACAGTAAAATGCGACCACTTTGGTTAGTTTTTGAAAATGCTGATCCGTTCGGCGATGATATTTACTTGATATTGAAACACGGGGATGATTTGAGACAAGACATGCTTACGCTGCAGATGTTGCGAATCATGGATAAACTGTGGAAGAGGGAAGGTTTGGATTTACGTATGAATCCGTACGGTTGCATATCAACGGAAAATAGGGTCGGCATGATCGAAGTGGTCCTAAATGCCGAAACGATTGCAAATATTCAAAAAGAAAAGGGTACTTTCTCGGCGACTGCTGCTTTCAGGTATAAAATCAAACGAAAGTGTGATCAACTATTATTTATCATTACTGTCTGCAAACAATCTGTACTTACTCTTACTACTTTCGATTATTTTTGTGTCTGTAAAGGCGGGGCTCTTTACTTGCTTGGTTGAAAGATCACAATCATACGGAGGCAGCGCTGAACAGAGCCATCGAGGAATTTACTTTAAGCTGTGCGGGTTATTGCGTGGCTACGTATGTTCTTGGAATTGCGGACAGACATTCGGATAATATAATGGTGAAGAAAACCGGTCAATTGTTTCACGTTGACTTTGGCCACATACTTGGACATTTTAAAGAGAAATTTGGATTCAGACGCGAACGCGTGCCCTTCGTGTTGACCAATGATTTTGTCCATGTAATAAACAAGGGTCAAACGAAGAAAGGTCAAGCAGTTGAATTTCAACGATTTCAGAGTCATTGCGAACAAGCGTTTCTCGTTCTACGTCAGCACGGAGGCCTGATATTGTCACTGTTTGCCATGATGATATCAACGGGATTACCTGAATTATCGTCAGAGAAAGATCTCAACTATTTGAGAGATACTTTGGTATGTTGTCAGTTTCTTCTTCCTTTTCTGTTGAATTTAGAAACAAGTTGGAAAATTTGAATATCGAATCGAACATTTTCATAAATCTTTTCGTAAATTTTTCTTATAGGTACTTGAGATGTCTGAAAGCGAGGCACAAAAGCATTTTAGGAGTAAATTCGACGAAGCTCTCTGTAACTCGTGGAAGACTTCTTTAAACTGGGCTTCTCACAACATGTCGAAAAACAATAAAACAACGTGAACGGAAGTGAACGCGCGAGTCAGTCAAACAAAACGAAATGAAGTGAAATGAAATGAAACGAAACGAATGAATGCGATTGGCACGCTTATCGACGAATGCGCGTTGTATCGTTGAAAATTTCACTCATTCATAACGAATGATTTTTCACGAAAAGGTCACGCACGTTCGATCTAAAGAAAAGAAGAAAAAAAAAGAAAAAAAAAAAAACGCAAGAGAAACACAAAAAGGAAATCAGATAGACTTTGTTGATAATCAGCAGCTATTTTTCTTGTTGCCGTATGTGATTGTAACGTGTATGTGTACGCGCGTCGCGTCTTATTCTTTAAATCATTGTCTTTCTTTCACACCTTTTCTTTCAATATCTCATACACACCGCGCGCGCGCAAACATTCGATTCTTGTAAGTAAGTAATTACATTCATAAGCTGTACTTTCTCTATCTCAATCTCTCTCTCTCTCTCCCTCTCCCTCTTTACCTCTTTACCTTTGTCCTCTCTCTCTCTCTCTCTCTCTCTCTCTCTCCCCCCTCCCTCCCCCTTTCTCTCTCTCCCTCTCCCCCTCTATAACTTCACTTATAATAAGTGAACGGAAAATAGAAATACGTATATAGTACATATCATAGGTTGACATTGCGAGCGCGGGATTCTCATAAACAAAAGATGATGGGCAGGCGTTTTCTTGAAAAGAATGTTTCAAGACGTTTCGCCCGCTTGACTAAATTGTCGCAGTATCATGGCTGTGTGTCATTCTACCAGCAGGCTTATAATCTTTCGACTGTAACAATCTTTCGAATGTTCGCAAAGGATTGGCAGACATTCTGACATAATCTTTGAAATTTCCGAATCCTGGAATACTATTGTATCGATTGTAATAAACGAAGTTATTCTTCATCTTTCTTTTCCTTCTTTCATTGGCCGAAACGACCTTTGTCAAAGCCTATGGAACATTTGTTGTCTTGTGTAATTAAATTGCTTTCGAGTCGAGAAGCAAGGAACCAAGCAACACCAACGTGGAAACGTTGCGTGGTAACGTTTGATCTTTGAAGTGAAGTTTGTACTTCCCACCTTGGACGATGCAGTTGCCGGGTACGTTTTCCAAGTACGTGAATGCAAACGAGAATTCACGAAAGAGAGGGTGTTGAAAGAGAAAATTGTAAGAGAACAAGTTGAGAACGAACGGTGCAAGTTCATCGATGAAAGGCGACGAGGAAAAAAAAAAAAATGACTCTGTGTCAAACGTAATTACGTGCGCAAGGCCGTCGTGTGGATTCTTTTACTCCGTTATTGGTCGCGTTGCCGGTAAGCCCGTGGATCACTGGAGTCACGTTACATAAGTTGGCACACAAACAACAACGACGATGGAGACGGAAGACTGGCGAGGTGGGAGACTGGCAATCCGAGAATGTTATGTTACCTACTCGGTTTGCGGCTACCTTCCGCCCAAGTTCTACTCTCGCGACCCACCGCGTTGAACACGTCGAATCGAATAACTTTTCGCGAAATGCGTCGTTGAGATTCCGCCGCGCTTATTAAATTAAATTAAAGCTTAATACCAGCAGTAAGAGGAAGTAAAACGGCAGTAAAACGGCGCGATCCGTTTGAATATTTGTGGTTCCTCTTCTTGAAAATTTCAAAGGGACGAGCAAACTGCATATCCGGTGTCCAACGACCAAGCCTGACGTCGAAGGAAAGGATTACGTAGAGTTAATCGATCTTGGGATTTGATCGCACGCTAAACAAAAAGTGCTGCCATAATTGTTTGCGCACATTGATCGTCGTTGGTGATTCGATTACGACACTAACGCGTAAAAGCCATAAAGTTTTGTGTCGCACGGTACGTGCGGTGACAGGAAGGAAAACCATCAATGAAACTGAAGACTGAATCGAAAGATTGAATCGGCACTGAAAAGAAAAAAAAAGAGAAAGAAAATATGACTGCTACGGAAGAAACTGAACCCCTAATCTCGTCGAGAAGTGTGGCTAGCGGCGGAGATAAAACGCAAACGATTTCGTACAATACGATCTCGTTGGTAAGTAATACGAACTTGAAATTGAAATATTCGCTCGCGTTTCCGAAAGTGTCTTTTTTTTTTGTGTCTTTTTCTTTTTTTTTTTCTTTTTTCTTTCTCTATCGTGATCAATAGATATACATACGCCGAGCCTTCCGTTTCGTTTGACGTTTGAACGAAAATTATAATGATCCACATATTTTCGAATTGTATTTGAAAAGCGAAGCGACTCGATTCCAGAAACTTGCTCGACGATGCAGGAAAGCATCCAAGATGCAAAGAACAAAGCTAGAGACAGAGATAAGGAAATGAGCTTCTGCGCGTCGTATACTCGTGCAAATCATGTTCTCCCGTTTGATCGTAGGAAGGAAGAAGTGATGAAAGAACCGGAGTATCGTGTAGAGCAGGTTCCGAGGAGGATGCATCCTCCTTCAAATTAAAATCCATTTTACATGGTTCGTACGCAGTGGTAGCGCCGCCGGCAACGTTAACGATACCACCTCGTTCTACCGAAAACGAATCAATTACGTATACGTGGAGCGACTTGAACGTGTACGCCGACAGAATGAACGAGAAACCATGGGAGATGTTTTCAAAGAGGAGGAAACCGACGGAAAGGAGACACCTGTTGAAGGACGGTACGATTGTAAATAAGATTTGATCAAACGATTGTGGAAACGATAGATAGATCGATAGATAGAGAATAAAAAGTATATCGGAGGGATTCGAGGGGAATAATGATGGAAATGTAATTGAGGATTTATCGATTATGGATAAAGCGTGTCGATGAAAATGTAATTGCAGTGTGTGGGGTGGCGTATCCAGGTGAATTGTTAGTAATTATGGGATCATCGGGTGCTGGGAAAACGACATTGTTGAACGCACTGACGTTCCGCTCGGGCCGCGGAGTAACTGCTTCTGGCGTGATGGCTGCCAACGGACGAAGAGTATCTTCCACGATACTCACCTCGAGGACAGCGTACGTGCAACAGGACGATCTGTTCGTCGGCACTTTGACCGTCAAGGAACATCTATTGTTTCAAGCTATGGTGCGCATGGATCGAAGGATACCTATGGAGCAGAGATTTGATCGAGTGCATCAAGTAATTAACGAGGTATATCGAATAAGTACCTACAAGTGCCTGTAAGTACTTTTATACTTGTATATAAATACAAGTATAGTAAGCACGAGCACAAGTATATATTGGCCGTTTAGATAAAAGTTAATATGTGCGTTAACATGTCGGTATGTTTGCAACCGTTAATACAACATAGTTTGTATCTTGATGACAAGAAGACAGTCGTTCCTTTTGGTTTTCAGCTTGCTCTGAGTAAATGCAGAAACACGGTAATCGGCCAGCCAGGTAGGATCAAAGGTCTTTCCGGAGGTGAAATGAAAAGGCTGTCATTCGCGTCAGAAGTTCTTACAGATCCGCCGTTGATGTTCTGCGACGAGCCAACGTCAGGCCTCGATTCTTTCATGGCGCATCAAGTGGTTTCCGTGTTGAAAACTTTGGCTGGTAAGTAATTTCGTGCGGTTGGATAAATTTCGTCGTACGTTTCGTTGGAGAGTATGTGTTTGAGAAAGGTTCTCGTAGCGCGTGGCAAGACTATCGTCGCCACTCTGCACCAACCCTCGTCGGAACTGTTCGCCCTCTTCGATAGAATTTTATTGATGGCCGAGGGACGAGTGGCGTTCATGGGCACAACGTCGCAGGCGTGCAGCTTCTTCGAGACGTAAGTAACCGAGAGACGCATACGTATATGGTACGTATAGATGAGCGTACTCGTACGCTAATAATATACACACATATGTGTTGATCGTGGAGTCTGGCGTCGCCATTTAAAAAGTTTTCTACATTTTTCCCACCGTCCTGCCATCGCCGGGATTATTATTTTTCAAAGCAGCGAAATGATTCCATCTCCATCTCCATCTCCATCTCCATTTCTATTTCTATTTCTATTTCTATTTCTAGACTTGGTGCCGCTTGCCCTAGCAATTATAACCCGGCGGATTACTTTGTTCAAATGTTAGCGGTCGTGCCGGGCGAAGAGATATCTTGCCGTCATGCGATAAACACCGTGTGCGACGCCTTCCAAAAGAGCGAACACGGCATTAAGATTGCGTTGGAAGCAGAGGCGATAAACGGTGAATTCGAGGATTCTCTGCGAGACTCAAAGTACTCGAAGAATCGATCGCTGTACAAAGCAAGTTGGTGCGAACAATTTCGTGCAGTTTTATGGCGTTCTTGGTTATCGGTTATCAAGGAACCGATCCTCATTAAAGTTCGTCTATTACAGACGGTCGTAAGTGTCGATTATTCCAACAAAAATATCGATGTGTACCGCGTTTCAACTAATAATCGTATACGTAAACTGAATTGGACTCGTTGAGTTGACAAAAAGTAGGAACGATTTAGGTTCATCTTCGAACGTGTTACATGTATATATATATATATATCGTTTCTTTCAGATGGTATCTTTACTGGTTGGAATCGTTTATTTCAATCAGCGGTTAGACCAGGACGGCGTAATGAACATCAATGGTGCTTTGTTCATATTTCTCACCAACATGACCTTCCAGAACGTTTTTGCCGTGATCAATGTAAAATTTACTTACTTATTTGTATCTAACTTGACGTATGTGCTATGTAAGCGTCAGAACTGAAGAAAAAGAAAGTCGTATTGTTCACTTTGTACTGTCGACTACAGGTTTTCTGCACGGAATTGCCGATATTTTTGCGAGAACATCGAAACGGTATGTATCGCACCGACGTGTACTTTTTATGCAAGACACTCGCAGAGGCGCCCATCTTCATCGCGGTCCCGCTTCTTTTCACTGTCATCGCATATCCCATGATTGGCTTGTATCCGGGGATCGATCACTTTTTCATTACCGCTGGTATCGTTGCGCTTGTCGCAAACGTTTCCACGTCTTTCGGTACGTTTTGTTTTTCTCCACACGTGGTTGTAAATATATGCAGTAAATATATGCACATCTGGTTGTCTGTCTAGTTATTTTCTAAAAGTAAGTATATTTTCCAGGCTACTTAATATCCTGCGTCAGCAGCAATTTGTCTATGGCGTTGTCCATCGGGCCACCGGTAATAATACCATTCTTGCTGTTTGGGGGATTCTTTCTAAATACAGCGTAAGAAGAATGAACTCTTTCTTCAATCGAATCTAATAAATATCGACACACTGAATATGTATCATACACGCGTCACGCATCTTTCAATTTTCAATATTATATGCACATATGTATGCATGTAACGTACGTAGCTATGTAAGCTCAAAGCTGACGTGTGACATCTTTTAGATCCGTTCCAGTTTACTTTGAATGGTTCTCTTATTTATCGTGGTTTCGTTACGGCAACGAGGCTCTCCTTATTAATCAGTGGTCCGAAGTAGAGTCTATAGAATGCACGAGAAGTAACGCAACTTGTCCTAAATCTGGTCGAATGGTTTTGCAAACGTTCAACTTTAAACAGGTACCCACCCACCGTTCGTTGTGTTGTTCGTTATCTTGCTCTGTACACTTGTCCCTTCGCGTCTGTCAATATATTCGCCTTTACTTGAACTTGTTTTCCATTTTTTTTAGGAACACTTCTGGACCGATATTGTCTGTCTATTCTCCTTAATTATCGCATTCCGTTTTTTGGCATTTCTGGCTTTACTGTCAAAGACGTGGACAAATGCCAAGCAAAGATAGAAACGAGGGAAAATAAATACGACAGATCGAGCGTATTTCTAAATATTTTCTCACAGCTGCTGTTGCTGTTGCTGTTGCTGTTGCTGTATCAAGACACAACCTCGCACAAATGGTGCCGTTTTTCAACGGGCAGGTGTTTCTCGTCTTGCGACGCTATTTATTTTGTACGTCTTTTGCATTTTCTTGTTATCTGTATCTTCTTGTTTTTTTTTAAATAGTTTGAACTATTTTACGCAATTCAGTTTCGATTGATATCAAACTATATGTAAATTATTACATACACGCATACACACACACATATACACGGGGTTGTTTTGTATATTACACGTACCTCCTATGTACATGTACAATATATTTATACAGATACATACAATATATGTACACGTATATTTATATTTTTATTTTTTACCTATGTGTGAGAACCTCGCATGAAAATCAAAGAAAATTTCTATAAAATAAACAAGTATTTTTACTGACTTTAATATCTGATACGTCGATAAGAGAGGGAAAAAGGAAAAGAGCAAGAAATAACGCGAGATTGGATTGGTAACTCGAACTCGAACTAGACCGATATAGCGTATATGCAAGTATATACGCTTCCTACACGCAAGTATCTACCTACTCGGCATTTCCTGTTAAATTTTGCGGGTGACAAACGGTAGATGGTAAGAAACAGGCACACCATAGTTGACCACCCTCTCGGGTGAAAAACTCGAATATCGGTTAACAAACCGGTTGTTATTTACACCGTGCGACTGTGTGTACGTAGAAAAGAAGTAGCAATGACCGGACATGGCGCATAGCAATACACATGTTCGTTCGACGATATAATAAACGTCTGAGCATATACGAATATGGTCGAGTATATTTTGCATTAAATCGTAAAGTTTGAAATCTCTGCCGCGACATTTCTGTTGTCGTTCGATTGAAAATTTAATCATCTCTAATTTATTGGAACGTTCTGCCTTTTGATTTGACTGAATTACAAGCAACGATTGTGATACTGCATAACGAAAACTCACACTTAATTAGGCTTTATTTCGCCTCGTAGACACCTATATGCATAGACACGTGCATACATGCATATATGCATGCATAAAAGGCACTGCCGTGAAAAGGTATCGTGGAACGAGGAATTCTTACGACTTGTACAAGACTCGTATAAGGTTTCCGTCTTCGATTACTATATAATATAATACGATCTAATCAGATTTCCTCTCATTTCTCTTTACAGTTACTTTCTTTTCATTCTACGCGTCGTATATGTTTGTTCGCAATTGATAATTTAGTAGGTAAAGTGCATTTCTCGTCTATTTTTTGTCACGGAATAATGCTCAATTTAAGAAACTCTTCTTTCATTCGATGATCGCAGAATGATCGCATTCTTCGTTCCGTTATTGAAATAACGAGAGCACAATGATGACCGCAAATTTTGTAATAGATACGTAGTGTGTTGTAGCATACGCACGTTAATTAAATAAATATCTTGCAGTTGTGAGTAAGAATGATAGAAAGATCATATGGATTACAGATATACAATATGATATATATATATATATATATATATATATATATATATATATATACATACATGTTACATGTATAGGTACACATATATCCGCTTCAAAGTTCCCTTCAGTTGAGTGGGAAACCAAGAGGAGCTGTCGCACAGTAACGTAGCGTTCAGTAACAATCTTGTCTCTGGAGTAATTCGGTTCAATCGGCTGTTCGATTACTTGGTTCGATTACTTTATTGAACCTAGTGAAACCTAGTGTAATTGGTGAAAGATAATTAAGGGTAAAAGATCGATTTCTATGCACGATCGGTCGCAATGTCCGTTTTGAAAGATGAGCAGCCTGCAGAAGAGGGTGCGGTTCGTTTGGGGGATGTGACACTCTCCTGGAGAAATCTTTCTGTGTACGCGATGGATCGTGGACGAAGAAACATATGCAAGCAACTAATTAACAACGGTGTGTAAATTGTGACGCTCTCGCGAAAGATCATCACTCGATAATTGAAACCGACGGTTCGCGATTTTTCGATTTCAGTGAAAGGTGCGGCAAAACCCGGCGACTTGACAGCAATAATTGGTGCGAGGTAATGTTTCATTAAAAAAAATATTTTAACATTCCCGTCTTGAATTGAACACGGTTTACAAATCTCTATCTATTTTTCTTCCTCGTTTTACGAAACTTTTTTGTTTCGATCCAGCGGTGCCGGTAAAAGTTCATTGATGGCAGCGCTGGCTTTCCGCGCCGGATGTAAGTATTTCTTCCCTCCCCTGTTTCCTCGCCACGCAGACACAATTTTTTACACTTACTTTTTGGACATTGGTTCTCGATTCTTTGTAGCGGAATTTTTAATTCACGGCGATATACGGGTAAACGGGATGCCGGTCGATTCTTCTTACATGATGCAGAATAGCGGTTACATGCACCAAGAGGATATATTTGTTGCGGCGATGACAGTGGTCGAACATCTTTGGTTCATGGTAAGAACCAGCTAAATGCTAAAATTCAAATGTGAGTCGCACGCGTATGTATGTACACGTGCAAGTGTTGCAAGTGATTTTCTTTTTTTTCTCTCACTTTTCGCTTTTGTGTTTCGCTTGTCGATGCAGGCCCGAATGAAACTAAACGGAAATATGCGAGTGTTGGACATTGGAAGGAAAATCGACGATTTATTGAAAGATGTTGGTTTAACGAGTAGACGCGATGTACGAATTGGTAGTGGCATCGACGACAAAGTACTATCTGGCGGTGAAAGAAAGAGGTTGTCCTTTGCCACGGAAGTATGATCCATCCAGCCATCATTTCTCTTTACATAGATACTACTTATTTATAGATATAGATAATATTTGATCTTGTTGTCTCACTTTCAGACCTTTCGCTAATTACTTGTTCTTCGTTCTTGTTTCTGCCGCTCCTGTTCTTGCCTTTTCCTTCTGTTTTCCGTCGTTGTCAATTATGGTCGTCTATAATTCTTTGACGACGCGACGCGACGCGACGCAACCTATTGAGAGATTTTATTCAGTTGTTAACAGATCCGAAAATATTATTCTTGGACGAGCCAACAACTGGACAAGACTCCCACTCGGCCAATTGTCTGATCGCTCAACTGAAATCGTTTGCAGCGAAAGGACGAACAGTGTTGTGTACCATACATCAACCGAGTTCCGTTATATTCAGTTCGTTCGATCGAATAATACTAATTGCCGAAGGTCGGGTTGCA
Source organism: Frieseomelitta varia (assembly GCF_011392965.1). Classification (NCBI taxonomy): domain Eukaryota; kingdom Metazoa; phylum Arthropoda; class Insecta; order Hymenoptera; family Apidae; genus Frieseomelitta; species Frieseomelitta varia. The sequence continues at coordinate 46,466 of NW_025110646.1, forward strand.
TTTGCAGGTCGAATCGATCAAGCAGTGGAATTTTTTGCAAGGTACTCCCTTGCCACGCCCTTGCAAGATGATATTTTTTTCCATTAAAAGACAAATTGTTGTTTGTTTTGCAGCCAAGGATACGAGTGTCCACGAAAATATAATCCCGCCGACTTTTTGGTAGCGATTGTCGCCACAGGCTCGAAGAATGAGAACGGCGAGGAAGTGGCTCACAACATATGCGACGTTTTCTCAACTAGTAAAATTTCTAACGAGATCGATCGCATTTTAGAGAAACAGATAGAATCGGTGGGTGCGAGCAAAAAAAAAAAAGATCTTCCTTTCCCTGCAGTACGTTTAACCTTTGTCTATGTAGGTACGTAGGTAATAATCGAAATGTCCTTTTTATTTCCAGCATAGATCGAAATTACTTTTCGATGCTAAATTGATCACGTGAGTATTTGCAAAAATTTCAAGCAACTTGTTGCCGCTACTTGTTGCTGTTTAACGTTATTGGTCATAATATATTCATATCGTACGCACGATACATATTCGAGCCGTTCAGACGATAAAGTGATTAAGTCCATCCACTCTTGGACTATTACTACGCCATTTTATGCTTTTGCGTGTCGTTAGATGTGTAGTATAATACTACTCCTGTAGTAATATATCCTACGACGTTTATTATTAAATTTCTCTTTGAAAGAAATTAGATACCTACAGGTATCAAGCATTCGATTCGTTTCCTTTTCATTGTTTGTTTCGTAGAGTTGATCCAACTAAAATTAATTTGAGTAAACACGAACGGCTCGTTTATCTGTTGTCACATGTATGTATGGATGTATTATGTGTGTGTTCATACAAGTATACACATATATATATGTACACCACCAACTATTTAACGTAGAACAAAAGAAGCACGATACTGTTCACGACTTTACTGGTTGATTTATCGAGATTTCTTGCAAGTTTCGAGAGATCCATCGATACAAATAATTCGAATACTTCAAAAAGTGGTAAGTAAATAATGCACGTGCAAATGATAGTGATGAAATTTGATCATACGTATAGTCTGCAATATCGAATGGCATATAAGAAAATGATGAAATTTGCAATGTACAATGTACGATACATGGCTTTGTCATAGATTGTACGATACATTACTATCATTATTATTATTATTATTATTATTATTATTATCATGCGAAAAAGTAAACGACTAATGCTAAGACAACAAATTGTCGAACAGAGTGTCGCGGCAATTGCCGGCTTGTGTTTCGTGGGTGCTGTAAATTTCGACCAACTTGGAATTCAAGCTACGCAAGGTGTCCTTTTTATCTTGGTTTCTGAAAACGCGTTTTTCCCAATGTACGCTACATTAGCTTTGATACCGCAGGAGTTACCGCTCCTTCGAAGGGAGTACCGAGCTGGAATGTATCCGGTTCATTTGTACTACACCGCGCGTATACTCTCTTTGGCAAGTAAAAAAATCGTCACTCATTTTTCCATTGATTTAACGTTGAAGGAGACACGATCTCACTAAATAAATCTAACGCATCGGTCGCACAGATACCTGGTTTAATAATAGAGCCGATATTGTTTGCAACGATTGTATATTGGTTAGCTGGATTACGAGACGACGCCGAGACTTTTGGACTCACATTGCTCGTACTTCTACTTACTATAAACGTATCGACTGCGTGCGGTAAAACAATTCGTTTGCATAATAAAGTTAATTTGAAAAAAAAAGATTTAAGCGGCAGTAACGATAATACATTTCAGGATGTTTCTTTTCCACGGCATTTGAGAGCGTACCGTTGGCGATGGCATACCTGATACCATTCGACTATATTCTCATGATCACTATGGGTCCTTTTCTCAAACTAGGGTACTTGAAATGTTATGGTTTATATTCTACATTCTAGATTCTAGTGATGATTTTATATTAAGGTGGTAAGAGAAGGAGAGAGCGTGCGTGTGTGTTGTTGCGTATATGAAGTGCGTATATCTGTCCTGGTGAAACAGAAATGAATTCAAAATTCAAATCGAAACTAACAATTTCACTTGCACATTTCAGATCGTTGCCGGTATACGTTCGATGGGTAAAATACATTTCCTGGCTACTGCACTCTAGTGAAGCACTTAGCATTCTACAGTGGAACGGTGTGCATAATATATGTAAGTTTCAATTTGCTAATATATATTTGAGGGGGAGGTGTGTGTGGGGGGGGGGGGAGTGCCCAACTGTTCTGTTTTGGCTTACACAAAGTCGGGCCGGCTCGGGCGGGTACCCCGAAGATTTCGGGTAACCCGATGATTTCGAGTAGCCCGACAATTTCCGGTAGTTCGTCTATTTCGGATCGAGTTGGAAAAAGTTCAAATGGGATATGATAGGGATTATAATGCGTTATCGAAATCAATTATTCATAATATTTAATATACATATATTTTTTTTTTGTTCAAATGTAATAATATTTACTCTAAATGATAATGTAAAAAAGATACAACATTGCTCAACATTTTGTGATATTAATTTCGCTCGAGTTGGTATTATTATATATTCGGATAAGAAAAATAGTCTTTTACTCGTAGTTTGAGTAAACAGGTAGAGCGAGAAATTTTTTTGCAGCTAAAGGCAATAGTGGGAATCTGGCATATCGTATTGCATTTCCACCAACTAATGTCTATATTTCTAGCACGAATTGAATCAATTCCTCAGAAAGGTCGGCCGACGAAAACTTAACGACCGAGACAAACGCATTATTCTAAGAAAAATAAAAGTGAATCCTAGTTTAAGTGCTCCTAAGTTAATTTCAGATGTATATTTATTAATGCGAAATACATTGGATAATATTGGGAGACAGTTGGATATGTCCCTCTTGAACTTTTTCCAACTCGATCCGAAATAGTCGGGTACTTGCACACCCCTAATGCTAACGATGTATCGTTTCTATTCTACATTTCCAGCTTGTGAAACAACTGATTCTGAGTTGCCTTGCATCACCGAAGGGATCGATGTGCTACATCGTTACGATTTCGATGAAACGAATTTTTGGATAGATATGCTGTCGATGGTCGTTATTTATTTCATATTTCACATTCTCGCTTGCGTGTGTCTGTGGAATCGTTGTAGAAGCAAATGAAAAATTATTACCTATGACGATCTATATCGTGATGCCAATTATCAATGATTTATTTCTATTTGCACTTCTATGTAGTGATATAATGTATTAAATAATACTTATTAATAATAAAATATTAATCACTTTAGAATTTTAGTATACTATCTGCGAAAATCAACGTGAATTCGTAAAATACATATACAACTCTTTTTAATACGTAGTCTGTGACTTACACATAGAGTGCACTAAAAAACCAATGATTTCTTTACCATGTCGGTATTTCAGGTTACGCGACGCAAACTTCCATAAGATGTCACGTCTACTCTATACTTATCTATGGCTTTGCGTGAAACGTTATTTTAATATTTTTCAATTTTAATGCATTTCGACTGTATACTGCCATGTTAATTAGGCGTATCTAACCGGAAAATAGTTTGACAAACAACTTAACTTTAAGGAAGAAACTTTTGACATTTAACAATATGACAGGCACTGATTTTATATTATACATTCGGAATATAAATTATTATATCTTTAGTTTCGATGCAATTATAACATACATATAAATAAACTATTTTCGTGCTACTTGGCATTAATGGCTCGATTTAGGCCACAGTTACATCCTTTTGATTTAACATGACGAACGTTAATTATAAACGTTCGGTTCACTTTTGAAATTATTAGATTAGATATTTTTACTTTTATTCGTGATAATTCAAGTAATCGTAATTAAACAACCAGAAAGATAAAAATAGATGTGACTTACAATTCGATGCGAGGAGCAATATATGTAATCGTGGCCCACAGGAAATCATTGCAAATACCATTAAATAGAAACCCGGTGGGAAATGTCTGTAACAAATCTATTAGGTTATGATTTGAATAAATGCAGCAACTTCTTCAAGTAATTCTCACTATTTTAAAATGTATTGAAAAACAAAAACTGTCTTACTGGTAATCTCTACTTGACAATTTCTGGATAAATTTAATTTCTGGATAAACATAATTTCTGGAGCTTCCTGCTCTCATGACTTTTCTGTCATGTTCCCGCCTATAACTAACGGTTTCACGTTACATCCCAATGTCAAATCGATTAGATCGATTACAGGAAACATCGATGATGTTCGAGAATCGCAATGCGTAATTGCGAAATTCTACCGTATCATTGGCGTTGTGGTCTTTACTAAAGTTAAAATTATTCTGCGTGCATTTTATCGGAACGAAAATGCATCGCATAAGTTGTAAGAAGAAATAAAAATTTTTTTTCCCCGATTCTTTTCGTTGATTAAATAAAATTTTTACAAAAATATCACGTCTATAATGTTATTTTTTTAAACTTTGATCTAATTTTAAGTTACAATTTAGTAAATTTGATTTTTTTCAAGAATAAACTAGACACGAATCTAATCTGTTTTATCCTTATTCGATGTTAACAGTACTCAATGGTTCAAGCGTAGAGTCCGTTGAAAAACCAGTCATTTCTTTTCTGGTCGGTATTTCAGTTTCTGAGACACGAAATCCCATTTAATGTCCAATCTGTTCTATCTTTAGTCAGTGGTCAATGATAATGTATCCATTCTGTATCACCAGACAGATTCCTCGTCCTTTCTTGCCGTAAATTTCACCATGATCTTACGTTTCATCGCGACAGCGTCACAGACACCTCGTCTGTGGTGGTGTCTGTGGTGACAGCATCGTCATCAACAATCGGTATCATACCGTGTCAACTACCGTCTCAACATGTAGATTGTGATGTAGATGTCGCGAAAAGATGCTTCAGAAAAATAAGGAGATTGAAACGATACGATAGATCGAGAAGGTAAAAGAGTGTGAGTGATACTGCATGGTGGGACAGCGAGGATGGCTCATGGGATGGCGAGGTGGAAAGAAGAGGAGAGAGCATGAAAGAAAGAAAACGTTAAAAGTAGATGAAGACGGTTAGAATAATGGCGGAGAAGAAGATAGTGTATTGTGATATTTTTTTTTTACAACAGCTCGAAATTAAACTACTTGCAAATTGTGCAAGAGTGGCAAAAAGTATGTTCCAACGATTATCTCTTCTCCATTTTTGATTCAACGACTATCTTTGCGGACTTTACCACCGTCCCTGTGCTCGATTCTCTTAGGTCGCCATATTACTGTGTTGTGCTGTGTAGTATCGTTTTGTGTCGTGGACATTATCACTCTCGTACCAAGATCAAGACAAATATTTGAAATAGTTCGACGTATCGCTGTATTTTACGAGAAGTGAGAATAAAATCAACGGACATGATTTATACACGTAAATTTGTCTCTGTTAACCTATAGCGAATGAGTGAATCGAAGCGTCGATTCGATTGACATGAGGTGCATTTGTGGAAAGCAGTCGGCTGTCTATTCCGAAATGTAAGAGCAAGAGGAGAAAAAATCGGTGCTAAAGTGATCGTACCAATGTGCATATCGTTCATTTGTAATTATGTATATTCGCTATACGCATACGTCTATTTACGAGTCGTGTATTCGCTTGAGAGTACGTCGATATGAGCGATAATTGTGACAAAACGTTAATCACGAAGAAGATTATGTCTTGGAAAACGAAGTTTGTCTGCCGTCAACGCATTCTTTATGGCAAGAGGTACATAGGCTGGAGTATCTTTTTTCGACTCGTCGGCGCATAGCTGGTGCGGATGAACTTTTTAAGAGAGAAGAAAAATATTAAAGGGCTCTATATATATACGTTTGTATATATATACTCCCAATTAATTTATCCCTGTATCAGGGAAAACGAGGGTGTAACGAGACAGTGGCGCAGCGAGCACTCGATGCGCGACATTTCCTACTTGAGGTGTGTACTTGGTTGATGTATTACAGGTATTAGTAGTAGCTACATTTATTTCTCTTCCTCTTTTCTCTCTCTCTCTCGTACGTGCGCGCATGCACAATTATTATACTGACGCACATCTTTTATTTCCTGCTTCCCAGCAGTTTGATTTTTCAATTTCAAATACTTATTGTCAACCGCGTTACTTTCAACGATGATACGTCACGTTATTTCATTTTACATGAAATTTTAGAATTTAAAAATCGTAAAAATTAACGTTATTAAAGTACAAGATCGTATTTTTTGATGCTCGATTGATGTAAAGAGGGAAAGTTGGTTGACATTTGTATTATATTCATACATTGTATTCTTAAGAAACGAGAAGAAACAGCAGTTGGAACAAACGAGCGTTAGGCATCTTTGGAGAAAATACGCGGTTATAATTATTATATGGTCATTTGAAGGCCGAATTGGTATGTAAATTTCATCGAAAAATGAGCATAGATGCACTGTAATACGGCTTCGCCAATACATACGTTGGAATAACGTGTAAACTTGAAGAAAACAGCGAAATACATTCTCAGTCTCTTATCGCTCGCTTATCGCCATAGTCACAAGCTGGTGTAAATGTTAAGCAATGTCGAATCGATCCGGGCTTATCACTGCTGTGAATCGGTTTTAGAATATTTTTGAAAATGAGCAGAGCATTTTGCACGCCGAGTAGACTTTACTCGAAAAAGATTTACTTGGAAAGTATGAAAGGAGCTGTAATATATAAATATCCAATTTGAACGAAAAATTTGATCCGATGTTGATTACTGCAATGCGAACTCTAGTCGACTCTAGCGTAGATACATACATACGTACATATCTATGTACATTTCAGTGTTTCTAAAGTTTCTATCTTTTACGTACAAAACTACGCGATACTTTCAATTATTTCCGATGGCCGATGGAGCGACGATAATGTCTTCGACATTTTTAAATACGATAAAATTTAACTGTAGGATAAGACGAGAAAATAAAACAGGTTACCGAGTATGTTCGATTGTTGTACGTTGTACAATTTGTTACTTTGTCTCTTGAATCGACAAAAATGGTTTTCGGTTGGATCGGCCGGCGTCAGGAAAGGAACAGGGTTATTTTTTTCCTTTAAAGTTTAATGTCGATTTCATTTTGTAGCCGGCGGATTAAAAAGAGATTCAAGAGTAAACAAAGTTGAATCGACGTGACAAATTACTCGAATGAATCTCCCTTCCTTATAAGTATGAGTAATGTCGCATAAATAAATAAATGAAACAAATTTTTTTTAGCATTGTCATTTCGATCCGAGTAAATTATATCAAGAAAGTGTGTCGCGTTACAGAGAAAGTAGAATGGTTCGCTGTACATGATACATACTACATACTGGCAGTAGTATGCCTGTGCGCGAGTGCGCGCGTATGCAATATCTCACACAGTAGTATGCGTACGTGCGTATGTATATTAATTCCAATATATGTATATGTATATCGTGTATGCCTATAGTATACGGTATGATTGAAAAAGAGCTTACGACCGATACAACAGTTCTTACACGTGGTACGAGAGCAGATATGTATGTGAAAAGGAGAGATTTGTAAAGGGAAATTGTTGGGTAAATATTGTGCTACAACGTTGAATCGAGTACGAACGATTATCGAATTAGTCGAATTGCCCAGTTACTTGTGCTAAGTAGCAATGTTTTTCGCCGCGCTAGCTTTAGAATACACACTTGTAATATGAATGTACAATTACGCTAAGTTATTGGTTGTTTTTCAGGAAACGGCACAATGGCTGAGGACCGAAATAATTCCCAACGGTTGGTTAGGCAGGCGCACACGGTACGTAATAGCAAACGATCGTGCCAAACTTTGATTCGGTTTATTTTGGTGAACAAAGCTAGAAAACGCGCATTTTCAAGACGTAACGCGAGTCCGAGGAGAAGGAGAAATAGAAACGTTCAAAGCCACTGAGCCCATTTTCAAGTGTTTCACGATTAACATCCTCTATTTTATTTATTCATTTCAGACTTTCGATATTTCTCGATTAACAGCACGTCCATCGTTCATTTTCTTTCCTCTCTCCCTATATATATATATATATTTTTTTTTATACTTTTCTTTCTAGACAAGTTTTTTTTCTTACGACTTCCTTATCTGCACGTGTATCATTTGCACACTGTCATTGTCATTTTATTGCACTTGTACAAGAAGTAGGTCATCTCTCGCAAATTCCCAAATCGGTTTTCGTACAACCACAATATACAAAGTTACAAAAATCCATGGCAATCGGTGTGACGTGAAACTTACTCCTTCCGTTCTGTTCGTTTCTCTCCTCTTCTGTTTCTTTGGTTTCATTTTCCGCTCTTTTTGCTTGTCGTCTACCGGTACCGCGGCGGTTGATGGAGCACAACTGCAAAAAAAAAAAAAAGGGAGAAAGGACAGAGAGCAAGGATTAAGCTATAGAGAGATGGTAGCGTTCGAGCGTTAAAAAATGAAAGGATGTGACACAACCATCTTTGAGAATGGCGCATACATCCGTTGTATGTATGTGGACAGGATCGCGTCACGATTGTCGTCAGTCAGTTCGTCTCGAGATTGAAGAAGAGAAAGAATAGAATTTCTTTCAGATAGAACACGGTTCACCACCACCGCCGCCGCCGCCAACATCAGCACTTTCAACAGGGTCAGGCGGTGTCGGGGCAACAGTGGCTGGTGCGATAGGGGCAACAGCAAACGTTCAACAATACAGTAATTCGCCACCGCGAGGTCCGCGAACGTTGCTGCTACGCCGCGGTGAAAATGGTTTTGGTTTTACTCTTCGCCATTTCATCGTTTACCCGCCAGAGTCCTGCTGTGTAAATATTCATTTGAGATAAAGATAGTAATTTTGTTTACTCGACGCCGGTTTTCACATTCGCTTCGATAACGAATGAATTTTCGTTGCTAGATGCTGCCAGGACACGAACGAACGAGGATAGACGAGCCGATGGATACGATATTCGTGAAACAGGTACGGGGAAATTCGCCAGCAGCCGAAGCAGGCTTACGTACAGGGGACAGGGTCGTTTCCGTCGATGGGAAACCAACACGCGGTGAACAATACGCAAAGGTGGTTCAACGTATCCAGCAGGCTGGACCGTGGTTACGACTTCTCGTAGTGTCCAAAGAGGACGATATTCTGCAAAGATATTTCGGCGAAACTGCTCATAATCCTGAAACCAATCAACGACCGCGTCTTCGTTCCCCGGAAAGGGGTGGGCACAGGCAACGTAGATCGGTCAGCATGATACCCGGTTTGTCGCCAAGAACGAGACAATCCTGGGTTTGTTCCCTGCGATGTTCAATGCCGACACCGTTCTGTCACGACCAAGACTCACCTCGGCAACTGATCGACGATAGCGTTCCCGTAGGAGTCATCGATAAACATCAACAACAGTTGCAACGAAATATCGGCAAATCGAACAATTTTGTTGGAACTCTGTCTAGAATACACGAAAATGTTACGAGCGCCGGCACGTTACTCCCTGGTGAAAGACAAACGATGGATACAAAGAATGGTACTTCTTCTTCTTCTTCTTTGCCTTCGTCTCCTGGGCCGGAGAAGAAGGTAAATGACAAATTTCCAATACTGCCGCAAGGGCTTCAAATTGTGTCGAAGCGAGCGAAGCAGTTCGAGTCCGGACGATTGTTAAGCGACGACGACGAACCAACTGGCGATCGCATCAGCCTCTACAAGAGCGAGCTGTCGAGATTGTCGACCAAGCATAGCGTACCAAACGTTGCCGTTAGAAGAAGAGAATTCGAATCGAAAGCCGAAGCTCAAGAACCAAGAAGAGTATTACCTGTGCCAATCAGGGAAACGAAATCCTTGGATAATGGTAAATTCCCCGATTTGTTCTTTTTTCTCTCTCTCTCTCTCTCTCTCTCTCTCTCTCTCTCTCTCTCTCTCTCTCTCTCTCACTCTCTCTCTCTTTCTCTCTGTTCCATTTCAAGTACTTTTATCGNTCTCTCTCTCTCTCTCTCTCTCTCTCTCTCTCTCTCTCTCTCTCTCTCTCTCTCTCTCTCTCTCTCTCTCTTTCTCTCTGTTCCATTTCAAGTACTTTTATCGCGAAATTACGATTTACGAATAAACGAAGATAAATGCTTGGACATTGTCTATTGTTAATGTGCCACTGTAAATATTTAGGTAGCGGATTAAAAGGAAACAGAATAATACCTGTAGGCAGCAAACACATCCACTGTGAACCACCAATCAACTATAACACGCTAGAAGGTAGAAGAGAGAGTTGATTCAATTAAATGTTGCGTTTGCCACTGTAATTCTCTCCCCCTTCCATCTCTCTCTCTCTCTCTCTCTCTGTCTCTTTTTTGTTCGCTCACTCACTCACTCAGTCAGTCATCCACCCTCCCTTTCAATCCCTCTCTGTCCTGATATCACCATCACTCTCAATTGTACACCCTTTCTCCTCCTTGATTTTTGTATTATTCCAGCGTCCATCGCACGCCTTTTAATGCTGTGCTGGTACATTGTTCTGGTCAAGCACGAAATTTATGTGTTTCATTGGTATACACGTTTTTGTACAATACTAACAACTTTAAACATTGATCCAGTTTCTCAAGAATGCCATTCTAATGTCTTGCAATTTTTGCATGATTTATGTAGAGACATCAAGTCCGCGAATCGCAGACGGAGAAAAAGTACGGCCGAGGATTCGTAGCAACAGCGCCGAATCGTGGGAATCGACGGGTGCGAGTAATTTGTTAAGTACCGTTAGACATCACTGGTTTCAGCGACAAGACGATACCGAGCGAAAGCGAGATACGAATGGAAACGACAGTAGTGTTTACGGTGATCCAACCAACATTCGTGATGGGAACGAGAAAGTCGTCGAGAAGGGAATTAGAAGGCAGCAGCAGCAGGATGGTTACGCGCAGATGATTAAAACTGAATCTGGTTAGCTTTTCCGTATTGTTCTACTTTGTTTTTCTTCTGTAAATTACATTGTCGTCTCGCGTTTTGAATAACTAGAGAAAAGAAGTATAATTGATTAATCATTTTTGAATGATTTGAAGGTGTACTGCTACCGGATAACGACATACATAATAACGAGGTTGTATTCAGGCGGCAAAAGAATACGCAAATTGGTAAATATTTAATCGAATATCGGCAAATTTAACGAATCAAACAAATTGATTTGTTCGTCGAAGGAATTGTTTATGTTTATGTTTGTTTTCTTTCTAACAGACGAAGATCGTGCCACAAGAAGAGTGTCCTACTTGAAAGCAACTTGGGGCGAGCGGATCCATGTCGACAGTGATTTAGAACTAAGCGATTCCGAGCCTATCACCCATAGTTGTAGAAGGTAAGCTGAGGAGATGTCAAACAATAGGAAAAACTCTTTTGCTTTAGATTTAATCACGTATGTCGTGTATTTTCTCTCTCTCTCTCCCCTCTCTCTCCTGTCCTACCTTCACCTCCTCTCTCTCTCTCTTTTCTCTCTCTCTCTCTCTCTCTCTCTCTCTCTCACTCATATGTACGGGGTATATCGTTCTTTCACGGTGTTTGGGGTATGGACCACTTGTCTATCGTAGAATATCGTAGCTCATTCGCGAGTATACATCAAGTTCTTCCTCCGTCCATATTTTCAGCATTCATAAGAGATGGCGGCTACCGCTACTTCCAAACGATATAGCATCGCTGCGTCGCATCTTCGAGGAAGTGACTCAATCGACAAGTTTAAACAAAAATATTAATCGGTGAGGATAGTACTACGCAGAGTTGGAGAGAAGAGTAGTGGGATGGTGTCAGGGGCAAGAGGGAAACGTTCGTTTGTCCCACTCTCGTCGGACAAAATAATTACATACATTTGAGTATATGGTATATAATAATATTGAGATAGTCCCAATTTATTACAACCGGTCGGACCCACTCGTCTTCTTTTCAGCTCTACAGAGTACACGTTGAGAAAATCACAAAGATGCTGTATTCTGTTTTTTAAAACCGTTTAATCTTTTACCGCGTATCTAAACGTGTATGTAATATATTTCCTCGTTACTGATTGCGATTGGCCGCAACCTATTAATACCTCGATCGCTCGGTTTGATTGCTTCGTTTCTAACCATGGTAATCACTAATCTCTAACCATTCGTGTTTGTAGAAACGCGTGTTAATTATCTCGAATATGTACCACCCTCGATGTTTCTCTGTATTTGTATTTATAGCTGGCAGACATTGTTGCTTCGAAGTAGAATTCTATGATTGAAGGTGGTGGTAATGAAAGATGGAAGAAAAGAGACTCGCATTGTAGTCTGAAGTATGTCCATCTCTTTTTGCTCTTTCCGCTGTTTTCGCTCTCTTCGCTGTATCGATAGAGCCTTATCGTTTACTACAATTAGCGTGAAAAAAGAAACGTGGTTTCTTGATCAATTAGATGAATAGTTGACAGTGGTTGATGCATTGGAAAAGAATGCCCCATGAATTTTTCAGCGGCAGTACCATCTGTCCCGGTCGAGAAGCAGCTATTGACATTGTAAAAGATGTCGGACAAGTGGAACGGGAGGGACCTCTACATGTCAAATTTACTGTACTTGATGGCAAGGTGAAGATATACGTGATATATGCATATATAGGCCCATAATGGCCATACACGATTATCATATAATTATTATACATATATATAATCAGTTGCACATATAATTATACATATAATCAATTGCATTTGATCGTGTTACCTATTCACTACGTCTTGTTATATTTCAGCGATCTTCCGATCGTTCGTGGAAACAACTATGGGGCGTCCTTCGTGGACCGATTCTCTTCTTTTACAAGGATCGTCAAAATCAGGTATTTAGAAAACACTACGAAAACTATCGAACCATGTTGATTAAATTTTCGACTTTGTTCTGTTTTTTTATTCCGTAAAATATATGATTCCTTTTGATTGTTTTTAGAGTCCTTCGTTATCCTACGATGGTGAAAACGTAGCTCAAAGCGTAGATGTGAGATGCTCGCTCGTAGATATCGCGGAAGATTATACGAAACGCAAACATGTACTACGGTTGGCGAATCCAAACGCAGAGGTTCTACTACAGACTGAAGACGCAGCGTCCATGGCACTTTGGTTACGAGCCCTGCACGAGCATGCTGCTGCAGAAAAACCGTCCGTAAGTTCAAAACGTTGTACACGTTACAATTTGTACAATATCAACAGTATAATTTATAAACTAATCTTGTAATCGTGATCTTTGTAACAAATTACTTAGCTTCGTTGGTGTAGCTTCGTTTTGTTTTGTATTTTAGGAAATTACCCATAATAGTACTTTGAAGCAGCAAGCCGTTCCGCAGACTCCAGGTCCAACTAGCAGTTCTTCGACATCTCAAACGACCACCAGTACTAGTCCAATGACAATGTCGAGTGGTAGTGGTAGCGCTGGTCAACGATTAAGTCCTCTCCCAGGACATAAAGGCATCAAAAAATTAACCTCGTTCAGGAACAGATCTCCGACTGGACAATCTCCGATAAACAAAACTCGGAAACCGAGTCAAACGATCGACAGTTTGGTTTCTCCAAAGACCAAGACATGGAAAGGTAGAGTCGCGAAACAATTGCGAAGAATGCACGGTCAAACAGGATCTCCTTCCTCGCCAACAACGCAACTGCCGCCAGAAGGTGCTACGTTCAAAGTACCGCTCGAACTCTGTCCACCGGTAATTCTATTTCTCTGTCTATCATCTCTCTGTCTCTAACCCTCTTGTATTTTCTTCCCTTTATTCTCGATGATAGATTTTCTTTTACTAGGCTCGTATTGTAATCGATCAGTTAAATTTTTTTTGTTCTTAAATCAGTCATCTTTCTCGGAATATGTGCCACTGATCGTTGAAATGTGCACGAGCATCGTTGAAGCGAGAGGTCTCGAAGTTATCGGCATCTACAGAGTGCCCGGTAACACTGCTGCTATTTCCCAGTTAACAGACAGCGTGAACAAAGGATTTGAAAATATCAATTTGCAGGTAAAACGTCATCGATAGTTATCAATCTACTAGAAATTGTAACAGTATAGATTATTCAGCACTTATTTGCCCCCACTGCTTTTAGGATCCCAGATGGAGCGACGTAAATGTAATATCTTCTCTGCTCAAGTCGTTCTTCCGACAACTACCGGACTCGTTGCTCACCTCGGAGTTGTACCCAATGTTTATCGATGCGGATAAAGTCGAAGATCCCCAAAGAAGAATGACAACGATAAGAAAGTTACTGAGAGATCTTCCGGAACATCACTTCGAAACTCTCAAGTATTTGATGTTTCATTTAAAACGAATAGTCGAACACAGCGAGATCAATAAGATGGAGGCGAAGAATTTGGCCATTGTGTTTGGCCCTACGTTGGTTAGAGCGAGTGGTTCCAGAGACAATATGGTTACTATGGTTACTGACATGTCCCACCAATGTCGGATTGTCGAAAGCTTGTTGAACAACGTATGTACGACATTCTCAAACGCGAATCCTTTTGCGACTGGAATATTAATGATTACGTATCCGATGACAGGTGGACTGGTTCTTTTCGGACGATGATTTGGACGATTTAAGCAGATTGAGCGTGAATCTTAGTCTTCCAGCTGACACTAGCGAGATCGAGACTACAACCTCTAATAATCATAATCTTTTGTTGAATAACATTCAGAAAGTCGAAGGTACGATTTCTAATTTATCACGTTTTAATTTTTGACCGTTCGTCTCTCGTACATGTGTGTGTGTATATATGTATGTACATGTACGATTGTACGTTGTAATTTTCGTTTTAATGCAATTGGAAATGAAATAGGAGTACGCGAAATGGCATCTGCCAAGGACATCGTGTCGTCCATCATATCTGCCGCTAATCGAAAAATACAAAGAAGGAGGAAATGTCAGGATGAGACGGATAACGAAAGTCACGAAGTCGATAAGGTTTGGTTTCATGTGAGAAATATGATAGTAGTTGATAGTACTTGTACGTACTTGCGTCTTGCCGATCTATATATATATATATATATATATATATATATATATATATATATATTTACTTAGATATATATCGAGGCATATTGTGAGATTGTAAAACGATTGTAACTTGATCGCGTTTGTTTCATATTTAGCTGAGGATGAAGCAAGAGGCAGAGAATCTTCAAAATCGGCGAAGTATGGCATTGAACGAGAGGCAATGTTCGGTCAGTGAAATCGTTTTAATGCACGAAAGTCAGAATCAGTTGAATCGTTCGGCCGATCGTTCGGAACGGTCACCGATGCTCGACGAGACTGCCAGCACAGATATCGTCGGTGGTTCCGACGGTATAACCGACTGCACCATCAATTCTCACGATTGCGTGTTAAAGTGCAGCCACGGTGACGTTCCCTCGGACAAATCAAACAAATATTTAAACCGTATGATAGAGTCGGCTCCATCGATTCAGTCGAGTCATCGCTCGGCCGTCTCGTCGGCTTCCGAGTCCTCCCGACTCTCTAGCGAGACTGGCCTGAGCTGCTTCGACGCAAGTTCGACGCTTTCGAGCGCTTCGAACGACACGAAACAAAGCAACGACGAGGTCACGATAAGAACGTACGCTGGATTGAGCGCGTCTACGCAAGAACGTATACGAAGGTTCGAGCAAGAAACAAAGGCGATGTTGCAGCGGGATCGGAATCGACAGAGACGAGAAGCGGAGAGGAGAGAAGAAGAGCGACGGAGAATCGAGATGGAATGGCAGTTGGCTAAACGTGAAATGGAGAACGACGATCTACTCGACAACATAGTAGATACGACTGTGACACCTGCTGCTACGTACCTTTCGCCAGCAACGCGGCTTTCTAGTTTTAACGATAGGCTCACCGATAAATCTTTCCTCGATATCGGCTCCCGATCGACCGCTCGAATGCCGCCTCTCTCGATCGCTGTGCAGCAACAGCCAACACCCGTTAGACGAGTGTCGCAGCTTGCGAACGAATCTGAGACGATTCTGCCCTCGGAGAACGTTTCCAACACCAGTACAAAGAAACTGAAAACCGACAGTTTGGAGGTAAGATTTCCAATTTGATTCGATTTAAAATTTGACCTGGCAATTTTTTCTTGGACTACTACACTACAGGTTTCTTCTCCTTTTTTTTTTTTTTTTTTCTGTTTTGAACTTTTTAGCAAACTTTGGAACAATCTCCAACGCTACCGCCAATTCGTTATGGCAGTTTGGATTCTTTACACGAAACGCACAACGTTTCTCAGTCGTCGCCTTCGCCAACCAATCAGCAACGAAAACCTCTTTCGAGCGATGTCTCGGATGACGGTTAGTATCGATATATCAACAATATTTCTGTGGTATTCGTATCGTGTCAGTATTCTTGTTTTATCTTTTTCTAAATTGGAAGCTAAAGCGTGAGAAGCTTGTCTCTTCGAGTCTCTGGGTGTATATTTCGTTGTTGGGTGAACATTCTGAATTTATTATTCCGTAATTGTCCAAGTACGTACGAGTCGGGAAAAGAGGGACGTGTACGCGATACGAATGTTCGTCGTTAGCGTTAGCGTTAGCGTTTTGGCCCTGAAAGTTACCGCGAAACGTGAACTCCCATCCCATCTATGTATTATTTATTCTCTTTATATTTTTCTCTATGTAACGTTGCTTCTGACGCTCTTGGTGAGTGTAGCTGGATCTTGTTTCCTACAGTGGACTCAGAAGATTCTGACTATTAACAGAAAACTTTCTAGGTACTCTTTGCCTGTAATCTTGGTATTGTTTAAATCTTAAAATTTTATGAGTAACTTTACGATAGATTGCACGATAGATGCATACGGTCATTTTCTTTAACATCGACGTCTTGTCGATGTTTCAAAGCTGTTCTTTTTCTTCTATTTTCCTTCGTCTCTTTCTTTCTGCCGTTACTTGTTGTTATTATTTTCTTTTTTTTTTTTTTCTGCTGAAAAGCCGATGATACAACGTTGGACGGTGAAACGACGGCACACTACACTTTGCGTAGATCGAAAGCACTTTTCCTTTTTTTTCTACGAGTTTCTTTCTACTTGGTTCACAATATTCTAAACTTCGTAGCAGTTTGAAACAGTCTTGTTTCTTTTCTTTCTTTAGTATCTGTATTTTCTGCATGTAAATTGATTGAAACTTAATTAATAAAAACGTAACGATTGCAACGCTACGAAACGTTTCAACGTGTGCGCACTGACGATTGGTGATCGATGTGTTTAGTTTCTTCTCGAGTCAGGTTTCAATCGCTATGAAACATGCATTAGGCTGTTTCCACTTTCCACAGGAGCAATCTTTCTTCGCATCTGCATGTAATTACACGTACACGTGTATATATATATATATTAAGAACGATAACGTCGACAAAATGGAGAAAGAAAGAAAGAAAGAAAGAAAGAAGGCTATTCGTCAAATATCGCAGCTTGACCGCTTGCGCGCTCAATTATTTGCTTTGATGTTGGCGTTGAAACTGCCTCCTGCTCGTTCTTCGAACGAGTCTCACCTAAACTCTCGGTGTATTACCTCCTGTAGTATCTGTGAATTAGATGTGATTGTGCAGTATATCTTAAACGCATAAAAAATATCTCTTTGTGGTTTACCGTATCTTCCTTTTTTATTTTTTCTTCTTTTTTCTATCACGAATGAATATCGGTCGCTTTAGACCGAATGCGACGAGTATGCGTGCGAGCGTACATGGGTGTTTGTGGCTGCGTGCGTGGGTGCGAATGTGTTTCTTTCTTAAATTGGACCAACAACCTCGAAACCTTCGAGAGAAATGATAAATGATAAAAAGCGAACCAGTGAAAGATCGATCGACTTGAAAAAGAAAACGTAATGGTAGTAGTAGTGGCAGCAGCAGTAACAGCAACAGTAGCAGCAGCAGCAGCAGCAGCAGCGATGGTCTCTGCTGACACGAAGCGAAAGGGGAGAAACAAGACAAACGATGGAAGAGTGTAGAAGGGATGGAAATGGAAAAGATGGCGGCGGAGGATATGATACGAGATGATACACGTACGTTAGTATTGTATAGAGATTGGATTGGGGGTGGTGATGGATGGAGAAAAGGCCGAGAGGGTGTAAAAGCGTAGAAGAGGGGCAGGGGCAGGCTCCTCGCTTTCGTACTCGTTCGTTGGTTTGCTCGTTTTGTCACTTGGCAGATGCTACACACTGCAGTGTTAGTACATGGTCGTCTGAATAGGATGTCGATTATGACGATGCGAATGCGTTGAACACTCTTAGGCAAACGGCAAATCCCGGTTTCTGGTGGTACATATCGTCTCACCTGCACGGTACCGCAAGCCCCACTGGTCCCGCCTCGAAGACACCGGGCCCATCGCCAATGCCAATGTCAATGCCAATATCAATGCCGATGTCCGTGCCAATGCCAATGCCAATGCCAATGCCAATGTCGATGCCGATGCCGATGCCGATGCCGATGCCGATGCCGATGCCGATGCCAGGGCGAATGCAAGTGCCAGTGTCAGTGTCAGTGTCAGTGTCAGTGTCAGTGTCAGAGTCAAAGTCAAAGTCAGAGTCAGACGCAGCCGACATCGATGTTGTGCAACGATCATCGGCACCCTCCTCCACGGGGGTGTCACCGGCCTCGGAGCCCCCCGGGTCTCGATTCTCGGGATCTGTCGAACCGATCGAGCAGTCACCACCGCGAGGGGTGTCCTCGGGCTCAGGGGTCGGATTGTCTTCCAAGACTTTAAACAGATTCCTTCGAGGTAAATTACTTGGTCCGCCGACAGGAATATGTACCAAGTCGCAAACTGCTCGACTATGGTTGTCACTCGCTCACACGAATGGCTTTTACACTCTTTATTTCTGCTAAACGCACGTTTAACAAAGTTTTATTTTCTTCCATCTCTATCTCTTTCTCTCTCTCTCTCTCTCTCTCGTTGTTCAATCACTTCTCCGTGATCTTCACTCGATTTTCGTTTGTTGGTTAACGCAATGGCTAACTATTTGTCTATCCGCCTGCCTGTTATCTATTATATTTCTCCGCTTTCAACGAACGTTACTTTCTGTCGATGAAAATCTCTATGGATGTTACGATTATTCTTTCCTGTATCTTTCTTTTTTCTTTTTTTTTTCAAGTCTTATTTCTCTCTATCTCTCTCTCTCTCTCTCTGTCTCTCGTACATACATGCGTGTATGTATGTACATCTTTTTTCTAAAGTGAAGAAGGAACAAATTACATTTTCTGTTACTGTTATTATGCTGTCTTGTCGCTGCTTCACGATTATTCGATTCATGTACCTCCATCTCTCTGTACACGTCAAACGCGCAAGTATCGACGAAAGTATCCCATTTTCCTTTGAGTTTTTCACGTTTTTTGTCCCCGTGTTTCCCAACGAATCGTACCTTTGTTACCCCTGCTCTCTTCGCTTCGATAAAGATACTACTAATCAATGGAGATGTCAATAGCTTAATCGTAACTGAGCTGAGAGACGAGCCAACGGATGGAGACAGCTGGCATGGAAGAACAAGCGAGGCAGGAATAGCCGGATAGGACTGAACGAACATGCGACAGTAGTTGACGAACGATCAGTCGTATCAGTTGCTTGCAACAGTTATCCGACGCTGTGGCGAGATCGACGAGAGAAATGCCGAGTTTGTGCAAAATGCAATTGTTAGATTTGTAGTTGCTGTTTCATTCGCCTAAACGTTGCCTTCCTAACGAACGTTTCAAGCTCGTTATCACGCTCGTTATGCAAACGACTATGGTTTTGTTTTTTGCGGTCGAGAACGATCACGACCACTTCGTTCAATGCTTTGTGTGTATGTGTACGTGCGCGCGCGCGCGTGTGTGTATGTGTGTGTGTGTGTGTTTTTCTCGTTGAAACCGTTCGCTTCCGATTAGTACAAAGTATTAGTACAGGTATCGTCTCATTGCCGGTAGGATGGGTGCACGTGTTTCTATTAAAGCGACTCGATTGGATTGCAGGTAGTGATCTGTTGACTAGCTTGACGACCACGTTCGATCGTAAATGGAAGTCCCTGGTAAACTCGTCGAATCAAACCATTCGTGGATTCACTATGGAAAATCTGTCTCTCAGCGACGAGGATGCCGCGATAACGCGAGACTCGCAAAACTTGCGGAATCAACGAGGAGGTGGCGACGTTGGTGGACGGGGAGGTGGATTACGAGACGAGAAAGAGAAACGCAAAACAACCGGCCCGCGATCCTGTTCTGCTGAAACTTATCGAGATCCAAGCCTCCATAAGACGTCTGTCGATAAGCATCAATACGTTCGTCAGAAAAATGCAAGTATACACACTCTGAATCTGTGTGAATTAACAAAATTGAATTAAAATGTAGTGTAATAGTTGGCGTGTAGTCGTCAACATCCATAGAACATACGCTCAAGCATGTGTCAGTTCAATTCATAGCATTGCTTGTTTCACTCAGGATGCTCCGGAAAAGGACACGGATTCATCGGTGACGGAGAATAGCGGCATGGTCGATCGACCGGACAATATCGACGTACCGGATAACGATCGAAGCGCTATCGTACGAAAAAGGATCGAGTTGAAACAGCAAGAGCAATTGCGATCGAGCAAGGAGATGACGATGACGACAACAACGACAACGACGACGACGACGACAACGACAACGACAACAACGGCGTCGTCTTCGACGGTGACGGTGACGGTGACAACGACGGCGGAGGCGACGGTGACAGCGGCAACGACGACGGCAACGTCGACGACTTCAACGACGACAACGACAACAACGACGCCGACACCGACAACAGCAGGCTACGAAGCGAGTTTAACTGCAAACGAGGCGCAAGAGTGCTGCAAGCCCGAAAAAGAAACGTCGATGTTGGCGCAAAACGGTGGTGGCAAAGCGATCGATGGCGCGAAAGATCTCCGACACGATGTCGACTCGGCGAATTACTCCAACAAGCTCGAAAAATTCGAGAGCCTGACAAATTTCGAAGTCAGATCGCGACTGAAGAGATCGGAATCCTTGAACAAGAGATCCGAGAATACCTCGTCCAAGTTGAAGAGATCGGAAAGTTTGAACAAACATTCTGTGGAGAGGCTCTCGTCCCCGACCAATGGCAAACTGAAGCGATCCGAAAGTTTGAACAAGCATTCGGAGAGATCCGATTCTCCGAATAGCAAGTTAAAGCGATCCGAGTCATTGACAAAAACTGAGAAAACTGAATGTAATATTAGTAAGAGGCGGCAGTCGGTTAGGAAAGACGGCGCGACGAAATTGAAACGAAAGAATGGTATGCCCGAACGATCGATCAAACGTCGGCACACTGTAGGCGGTACCAAGGATTTCGACAAGGTGCATTGGTTGGATAACAAATTGCAGGTCGAGGCTGAGAAAGTAGTTAGAAACGAGTATAGGCCGAAGAAAAGTCAATTGAGAACAAGTTCTCCGGATTTAAGTACCGCTCGCATCGGACTCACCGACGCTAGTTTTCTTATCGAGGTCAGTTTTCGTGGCCCGAGCAACGTCGTTTTCAACGTGACTAATGCCCGCCCGCAGTCCTTGCCGGATACTAGCTTGGCTTCCAAAGTGTATAAAGTACCCCTCGAGAGTCATGTCTAATAATGCATGCGCAATGCATCTGCCAAACCTGTCTGTAAGGTACGTTGCAACGAAGAAGGAAAGCACGTAAGCACGTAAACGTGACTGCGAAAGATGAAAAGAATATCGCAAATATCAATATTTCGCTCATTCAGCGTAACGCGTCGTAACGTTTCGTTTCTTTTTCACTGATTGTGAAAGCATTTATATTATATCGCAGCCTGTCAATTATTATACCGTACTTGTAAATCGTGCGCGAATCTGTGCAATCTTTTTTGTACATATATAATGTATGTAGACTATACAGTGGAATTAGCAACTGATCACTCTAAACGTTGTAGTAAGTGGTGCGCGTATTATGTATGTATGCATGTGGCTTTTATCCTGCGTATACCGTACGTATATGTATGTTGCGTATTCTTCATATCGTTACAACAGAATAATAATGGTGGAACAAGCGTTATAATCCATAAGTTTTCTATTTCTTACGAGTGGAATAACCGAGAATACGATACGATTAAACGCATCGGCTGTGTGATGTCGGTCAATTTCATCGACATTTATCATCTGTCTATACTATTTTAGACATATGCGTATACGTATACGTATACGTATGCAACGATTCGCCAACCATGTTGCTCGTCTTTCCAGAACGAGTACTATTCGTTTCATCGTTTATAAACCCGTGTTAAACGAACTGGAAATCTTTGTCCGTTTAACAGGAGCGAGCACGGGAATGCAGGCGAACCGTAATATTCTGTTTGCTTGAGCAAACGTGGTTTCGTTGTTAAAAGTGTTGATCGATCGATCGATCGATCGATCGATCGATAAGGCCGTTAAATCATGTAGGGCAGCTTACGAGCTTGACAATCTTAGAATTGTAAGACTTTCTTAGACTTGTAAATACATGTAGACATTACGTATTTACGTATGTAAACAAGTGAAATTGTAGGAATCGACGATAAAGCGATATTTATTTTAAATCCGTAACAATCGTGATACTATTATTTATTGAATACGCGAGATACCTGGAATTGGAACTAGTATGTACTATCTATAAATACGTGGTATCAAATTTGTAAATAAATCTTATATATTGCTAAATTAAAAAGCTAGTTCAACATGTTAATTGGTAATGTAATCTCAACCTTTCTCCGCATATGCTTGTTGGAAGCTGAAAGAATCGCATCTTTCCTTTGAAAGGAGTGTATAGATGGCCAAGTAGATGATAACAGTGCGCATGCGTCTACTTAAATATATGTATGTACATGCTTACCTCTCGTTTTAAAACGCACGACCGTTGAAAGCAAGTTTGTACGTTTGTACGTATTTGATCGTACAGTTTCAATTTGATCTTTCAATCTTTCAGTCAAAAGAAATATGAACGTAATAAGAACTGAAACAGCTTTAAAACCACAAAGGAAACAACCTGGGACACGATTCCGGCAACAATTCAACGTTCCGTTAACGAAACGTCGTATGTAGCGATCTCGTTGCGAATATAACCAATCATTGTTTCCGACGATCTTTTTATCGATCAATTCACATTGTTACATAAATTCGTCCTGTCTCTTCGCTTCGGTTGCTTTTCCTCTTCTACTTCTCCTGATATGTGTTATACGTATGGTAAGTACTTACCTATATATATATGCTTCCTGCAGATTTCAAATTTGATATCAAGACAAAGCGAGGAACAAATTGGAAGTCGGCAACCACCACTTCCGCCTCCCATTCGAAAACACCGAAATTTCGTAATGTCCAGGTGTCATCCTCTCTACGAACAAGTACGTCTCGCAACTACGTTTCCAGGTAAGCTTCGAACTTCGTACGCGATCGTGCGTTATCCGTGGTCGATAATGAAAAATGAATGGGATGTTCGATTGTTTCTAGATCTGGAACGAAAACCACTACAGGGCCTAGTTCGAGTTTGCTGGAATCTGCTATTGGCAGCACCGTTGTCGGTTAGTTCTTCTTTCCCATCTTTTTTTTCTTTTTCCTTTTGTTTCTTCATACGTATATATTACAATTAAGCCAAGTAGTGGTAATTTAATGTTGCGACAATTTAACTCGACCGACAACAGCCATAACAACCGGCCGAGGTGACGCAAGATCAGAAGTCGGGATAGCTTCGCTGGACATCCGATGTCCACATTTGATTCTTTGCCAGATCAGCGATTCTCAGACTTACATTAACGCGTTGAGCAAATTGTACTTGTTCGATCCCATGGAAGTAAGTATCTTCTACGAGATGTGTACGTACATGATTTTGTTTCTAGATTCGAAACTATATCAAGTCTCAACAATTTCAAATTAATTCAACATTCTCGTCTGTATATTATTACTCCGTATACATGATCGACTCGAGCGAAACGAATCTGACAATTTCATTTTTGAATATCGTAGATTTTAATGCCGGACACGATGTGTGAATGTACCACGGCGTCCAATAGCGTCCTTTATCGTTCCATAATGGACAAGTTTCCTGAAACAGAGCTAACGCCGATATCTCGTGTGCATTTTAACGACACGATCGGCTTGGAACGAATCAAATCTCTTTGCAACCCTGAATACTCCTCGGTGGAATTATTTGTTAAACAAAAGTAAATGTTACCTTCGATTGACAACAGTGTCGTTGTGCGCAATGGATCGTACCTATATCGTGTTTCATTCTCTTTTATATATATCGTTTATAATAATCAATTAATAATGTATGATAACGAGCACGATATGCCAGCCTAGTTCTAGAGTATGTTTCAAAATTGTATGATCATCTATTATAGATATTACGCGTTAGCCGCAGCTGCAGCACTACTAAAATACGTCGAATATGCTCAACGCATTATTTACACGCCACAATCGATGAAAATCGAATTTCAAGGATCGCCAAATGCTGCCACGATAGGTAAGGCAACGTGCACGACGAGTAGTTACGTAAATAGAAGAGAAATATACATCTAACATAATGCTCGAAACTAGATTTGGAAAGTGCACGAAGTTTGGAGTTGGTCCAGTCACAATGTGGTGAACGAAATGTCAGTTTGTTAGGTAGCTTGGATCGTTGTTTAACACCTATGGGTAGAAAACTTTTACGCGCAAACATACTTCAACCTTCTTGCGAGGAACAAGCAATTCTCGAGCGACAAGCCGCCGTTGCCGAGCTGGTATCCAACTGTTCGTTGCGTGCATTAATCCAGGTTCAAACATTGATGTCATTATCATCATTTCTTTCTGCCATTCTTTGCGTTTCTTTTCTTATTCTGAAATTTGTACGGTTGTAGCCCATCGTACGACGACTTTACGGTGCTGATAGGCTTTTAATTTTGTCGACGACACCTGCTTTACACGAAAGCAACGTGCAAACTGCAGAACAGAATCTGAATTATGTTTTGTTGTTGAAAAACTTATTAGAGGTCGTGCCTGAACTTGAAAAGATATTATTAGCTGGTAAGAGTGACCTCTTATGTAAAATCCAAAAGGTTTGTAATTTTCTATCGCGTTTAAGTATGCATATATATATATCGTCACTGTCTAATTTTTTTTTTTTTTTTTTTGCCTTTCAGAAACTAAAAAATGACGACTTTCGATTGATGCGAGAAAGAATCGTTGAAACTATACATCCAGATGCAAGATCCGTAACTGGACATACATCCTCGAACATGCAACGTTGCTTTGCTATCAGAGCGGGAATTAACGACTTGTTAGACATCGCCCGACAAACTTATTGCGAATTAATCGACGATATGAAAAGTCAGTGAATTGAAAAGAGTAAAAGGAACGAGATCTTTGTAATCTCGAAAATAATTCGTTCGCGTTTCTTTCCTTTCAACAGGCATGGTGGAAAATTTGGCATCCAAATACAAATTAACTTTGTCTTTAAGCTGCAACGCTTCTCTGGGCTATCATGTCCAAGCGATGTTGCCTCGAAATTTAAATGCTGAAACCTTTGATCTACCATCCGAATTCATAGAGGTAAAGTATTAAATATATTTTCAAGCATCGTTATACACATTACGTAGCAGTTTCGAACGTATAATAATTAATAATAAGTAATTAGTAATTAGTAATAAGTAATTATACATGCGTATAATTATCTATAAATTTAAATAATGTATCCGCATGAATAGATAAGGAGAAACAAACGAGTGTACACAATGACTACCAATGCGCTTGCAACGTTGAATCAGCAATGTAAAATTGCATGCGAAGAATTGCACTTGATGAGTAACGTGTACGTATCGAAACGATTTTTCTTACACTCGTTTGAAATCTTACGAATCCTCAATTTATGCAAATTCTACAATGGAATGTAATATCTGTCTGTAAACAGACTCCTGCACGACTTGCTACAGAGTGTTCGAGAATACATTGGCTGTTTATTCCAATTGAGTGCCGATATCGCAGAGTTAGACCTGGTAACATCCCTTGCTCAAGTCAGTTCTCTTCCAACATACACGAGGCCATCCTTCGGATCCAAATTGGAATTAATTGATTCAAGACATCCAGTAATGGATGTTTTGGGTTTCGATGGCCCCGTACCGAATAACGTGGTAATTTTTTTGTACTTTTGCCTTGATGTACATGCACATATGTACATGTGTATACACCGAGTCTTGAAATTGTTTATGTTACGTAGGTAATTGCTTCTCTCGCTCATTTTCTTGTTACAGAATGCATCGATACCTCAGAACCTGTGTATAATATCTGGACCCAACATGAGCGGCAAATCAACTTATCTCAAGCAAATTGTCTTGCTGCACGTAATGGCGCAACTTGGTTGTTTCGTACCGGCCAAAGAAGCAATGTTTCGTATAACTGATCTCATTTTTTGTAAAATAGCCATTCGCGACGATATCGAATGCAACGCTTCCACGTTTGCTCTCGAAGTAAGTACTATTGGTACTATTAGCTTCAATGTTGGGTCGCGTGCCCTTGTTCATTGTACCTGGTGCATCGAGGATTATCGCTGAAAGAGTACTTGCTAGTGTAACTCAATTGATGGTTACTCGAACGTGTCAATAGCCATGACTAATTGCTAATGACTGAAAGTCAGCGCGCACCTACTCGTTGATCCTACACTACTACTGTTTCAATTTCAGTAGATGTGTGTATCTTTTGTAATTGTACCGAGCAATTCATTTCTTATTCCATAGATGAAAGAAGCGCAATACATATTACGATCTGTTACGGCAACTTCACTCATCATTCTCGATGAGTTGTGCAAGGGTACCGCTATTGAAGAAGGTGCTTCAATCGCGTGGGCTACATGCGAAAAACTGTTGAATACAACTGCTTTTATTTTCGCTGCAACTCATTTTACTTACCTAACGAAATTAGCGGATCTATACTGCAACGTGACAAAGTATGATACTTGCGTATACGTTGTATGTAGATTTAGCGTCGATAAATTAAATTAAATGATAGAAGAAGGTGTAAATACCTCCTTTGGATTTTTTCATGTTATGGTATTTTAAGATTTAAATTATTATTTTTCAGTCGATATTTCGAAACAATAAACGGGGCCCGAGGATCGGAAGCTGATAATATTAATCATCGATTAACTTACACCCATCGGTTGAAATCCGGTGTGGCTCATTCCGACGATTATGGTATCGTTCTAGCTGAATTATCTGGCTTGCCAAAGTCCGTTACGGAGAAGGCACGAAAATACGCTTCCGAACAAGTGGTATTTATTGTCCGTTAATTCGTGACCCAATAATAATAATGTTATTACTATTAAGAGGATGAATTAATTTTGAGTTAGAATTTTTAACTTGAGAAATGCATCTATTCAAAGAGAATCTACTTTCGTTTTGTAAAAAACCTTTTGCCAAACCTTTTTCACAAGATGGACGAACCCAACGATACAGTTGTTTATCTTTTAAACAGATTCATTCAGTTTTGTACGTACATACTTTTTTGATATGTTTGCTTCATAACTAAAACAACGTATGACTGGGCATTGTACATACAAGAAAATCATCTTGCATCATTCTCTTGCAATTAGTTGGCGTTCTCTCCAGTATTTGCTCAACATTCGATGCTTTAAGTTTGCAAAGTTTTAAAGTGAATTGAACTGAGTTTTAGTTCAATAATTCTTGCAAATCTAAACTTGCTTTCAACTAAATTTCAGCGACTATCTGCGACTATTTTCTTCTTCTTAAAAAAGTAGAACAACAAATGACGTTTCTATACTTTTGAAAGTATTTCGCGTATGTTATTTGTAACACACTGAGTATAAAACATGTACAAATGTCAACGCATCAACACCTAATCGGATCCTCTAACCAGATCTCTTATTTAAAATCTCTCAAAACTAATTCATGCGTTTAATACTATTATTACTATTATCATTATTGCCTAACCTCGCGACTATCTCCAGCAGGTTACCAATCAAGTTACAACGAAATCGAATTCACGGGAAAAAACCTGTTATAACAGTCTAGTTAAACTGTACGAGCTTTTGGAAACTAACAAATTTCATCAGAAACAAGTGACTTCGCTCATTCGGTGTTTTGTCAAACTTTGGAAGCAAGGAAGTGGCGAAGGCACTGCACGAGAAAATAAGGAAACAACTAATGAAAACAATATTGATACGCAGAAAGATAACGAAAGTGATATTGATACAGAGAAAAACGATGAAAATGACACTGATGCACAGAAAAATAGCGAAAATGATACACGGATAGAGGATAAAAATGAATACACGAAAGACGCTGTATCTGACAGAACGAATACAATAAATTCTGGAATAAATTTCGGAAATGAAACAGAGCAACGTACGTATGAAAATGTAATCGAATCGAGAGAGATTCCTGCTGTTTTATCTCATGCCACGTCAAGTGGGAAACGTAACGAGTCATTGGATGTATCATTGAACTGGATCGACCGTAGATCTTCTTCAGTATCAGTTAATAAGATTTCGAACAAATCTGACGAAACTTTATCATTGTCGGACAATCTAGAATGTAGATTTCACAAAAACTTTGAAGGATCTTATAGTTCTATGTGCTCAACTATCCATAGAACTATTTCATCTACATCGTTTGTTCCATCCGTGTTATCGCCAGTGTCGCAAATGTCAATATCAACGATGGAAAAATCAACGTCAGAATTATACGAATACTGCCTCTCGGATGATGATTTCGATATTTCACACATTTCAGTCGTTACAAATCAATCGACGATTAACGAAACTTGAAGTGAGTCACAGTACCTATACACAAGTACCTATGTGTTATCTTTCATTCTATTTTTCCATTGTGATTTATCTTAACTTCCTTTGATATATGTTTAAGAAAACATGAAATACAATTGATCGTTTTATTTAAGCATAACGCTGTGAAATGAGATGATTCGATTTAAAATTTAATTTAACTTTAATTCAATTTATTTTATTTAACAGTTGTAAACTTGTATCTTACATCCAATATTAAAATCCACATATTTATTTCATTTTTTTATTTTTTATTTTTATGCCATTCTTTCCGTCTTTATAATATTTGAAATATAGTTATTTACTTCTTCTTTATTTTTTTATTGTCACGATACCACCGGTACCTGTCGCTCAAATTAACCTTGTGTCGTGAAAGTACAGGTTAAGTTGATTTTCGCTGAAAAATATTCAATTATGTATCTTTTAAAGGAAAACATTTGAATTACGCCAAAGCATTCTCAGGGTATCTAATACAAAAAGAAAAATGTTTGTTTAAAATGTGTTTAACAGTTCGGAATTATAATCGCCGTTTTTATCGCTGTGTCCGATTCTTTGTAAAGAATTAAAGTCAGCAGACATAAGTATGCAAGTACATACACTTATGTGTGTGTAGTTTTCATTCTATTTTACTTTCTTCATTATTTATCTTATTTTCTTTGATACATGTTTAAGAGTACATAAAACTAAATACAATCAAGCGTTTCGTCTGTATCTTCTATTCTTTTTATTTTTATTTAAAAATAACATTGTGAAATGAGATATCAATAGACTACTGTATGATTAAAAATTTAATTGTAATTCAATTTACTTTATTTAATAAACTACACCCAATACCAAAATCCACATGTTTGTTTCATTTTCTTTTCTTAAATTTTCATCGTTTTCTTTTTTTCTTTCTAATGTTCGAAATATGCTATTCGTATACACGGACACTTTTATTCACTTATTCACTTTTTTATTTACTCCCTCTTCCTCTATTTCAAGCTTCTTTATCGGCGCTTACGAACGTAACGCTTCCGATAGTTGTCGCTCCAGTTAACCTCTCATATCGTCAAAGTATAGGTTAAGTTGATTTCTGCTGAAAAATATTGAGTTATGTCTCTTTCAAAAAGACATTCAAACATTTGAAACATTGTGCCAAAACATTCCCAGCGTATCTAACACAATGGAAAATTTTTGTAAATGTGTTTAGTGGTTGGGAATTATAATTGCCGTTTTTATCGCTGTCTACGAATCTGTGCAAAGAATTTATTTTCTTTGTACGTCGTATATCATTTTAAAATATGGAGAAAATGTTGACGCGACAGAATGTGGTCACAGAATCTCCACATGTCGAAACAATACCTATAAATTTTGTTGCTACTGAGGATGGTCGAACGCTGTTAGCATTGACTGGTAAGGATTGTCTGTGATAATGAAACTGGACATATCGGCAACAAACATTTATGGCAATTCATTGTGAACTTTGCAGAACATAAAGACGATATGTTGGAAATTGTTGCAACTCCAGTCATGCTTGTTGGACAAAGTGGAACAGCCACGTCATTGATAGATGTAAAAAATTTAAATGGAAATTTAATATTACATTCGGTATATTGTTATTTCATGCTTTGTTATTCGCTTTACAAAGGAAATTTTCATTGTTTGATTATACTCCATTTCAGCCTGTTTTTCAAATAAGCGTGGAAAATATTGTCAATGAGTCAGAACTACAACAGTCGACGCAAATTTTGGAACCAGAATCATTCAATGACGTTGATCAGATGAAGTTGCAATCGTGCAGAGAGCTGACATTTAAGAAAACAGATACGCAAGAGTATCAGTCTCTTTCTCTGAATGACTTGATAGATGGTGAAAAGGATGAAAGATCCTCTAAAGAGAAGCCGATAAATCCAGTTGCGAAAAAAAACAATTCTGGAAGACCTAAAAAGAGCAAAGCAATTTCTTCAATTTCTTCGCAAGTAATTCAATATTTAAATACTAGTTTTTCATTTCTCCTTTTGCGTTTAGAAAGCACACAAAATGTTATATAGTTGGTTGTCTATGGACATGCAGTATGTCTGTTTGCTCTTTCAACTTGTGTACAGTCGAAAGGTAGAGAATAAATATTTTTTTTTTTTTTTGCTTTTTACATTAGGATACAAATAGCTTGATGTGCGACATTTGCCACCAAGAATTTGGCAAACAAACGTTATATCGAAAACATATGGAAAATCATGCAGAGGAAAAACCACATCGATGTCCAAAATGTTCCGCGTCGTTCAACGTGCCGGTAGTAACAGTTTTATTCTTGAAACATGCATTATTCGACACATTCAGTGTCAACAAATTATGCAACGGAATGTGTAACTTGATAGGGACATTGTTTGTCATTTTATATTACCGTTGCAGACAAATTTTACGCTTCACATGGCAACTCATAATACGGGTGAACCGAAATGTCCAGAATGCGGTAAAAAATTTGCAAGAATGGCCAGTTTAAAGTCTCACATGTTGTTGCATGAGAAAGAAGAAAATTTATTCTGTACAGAATGCGAAGATGCTTTCTCCACGAAAGTCAGTCATTATTATTATTATCAATTGATTTATTTGCAGTATGATTTTTTCTTAATTCGATAAAGACAAAACAGTTTAAATGAAAGCAGTTGTTAATTGTCAAATTCACGGTAAATTTAAAATTATTAACTTGATCTCAACTTAAACGTTATAGACTCAATTGGATGCACATTTGAAGCTTCATGGAGAAAAATGGGCGATTGAAGAAGTACGAAAGTGTAAATTATGTAATAAACAGTTTAGTCAACCAGCCTTGTACAGACTTCATATTCGTGAACATTATAGAGTAAGATATCACAAGCGTTAAATGTATTGCAAGCGACGATTTCCGGTGAGCTTTCTATAATTTGCTTACATGTAGTTGCAGACCAAAGTGGTGAAGCAAACGAAAAGAGGCACAAAACACAAAACAATGTATAAATGTACCATATGTTTGAAGTCTTTTCAGAAGCCAAGTCAATTGATGCGGCATATTAGAGTGCATACTGGTGAAAAACCTTTCAAGGTAAATTAATTTTCACTTTGTATAGTTGTATTCCTCGAATGATGAGTGATTTAATTTTTGTTTAAATTCACAGTGTACGATATGCGGTCGTGCTTTCACGCAAAAGAGTTCGCTACAGATCCATACGTGGCAACACAATGGTATTCGACCGCATGCTTGTGAATTTTGTAATGCCAAGTTTAGTCAGAAAGGTGATTTTTTTACACTAAATGTTTATGAAGAAATTTATTGTATTCTTCCACTCAGTTTCACAGCCATTTATGTGCAAACATGTATACTTTTAGGTAATTTAAATGCTCATATAATGAGGGTTCACAATGTCCCAGATGGAGAACCTATATACGGATGTAATTATTGTTCATGCGTGTTTAAAAAACTCGGCAGTTTGAATGGTCACGTGAAACGCATGCATACAGATGTAAACGAGGTAAACCATAAATTGCCCAGCACATCAGTTTACTTTTTACGAATACTAAAATACTTTTGAATCGTTAGATGAACATGCAATGATATTTTTAGGAGAACTCCGTTAAGAATAATGCTCATTCGAGTGATAACGTGGAGTCCGATATACGTGCAACGGTGAATAACGTTATAACGCAACTGGCATCTTTAGAATCCAACGTTCATCAACCTACGGATTCGTCAAATTTCGAGACGCGTCTGTTATCGGAAAATACAGCGAGAAAGGATATTTTGCAACAAGCGTTGAAAAACAGTGGTCTTCCTAGTAAAAACAAAACTTCTGCTTCTGAAGGTACGCGTTACACACTCGACAAAGTGATTGTAATATTTTAGTATTACGTTAGTAAGTATGCCGTTCACGAAGCTTGTTTCTCGCAGGTATTCCTGAAGCAAAAAAGTTTGGAGCTCGGATTAATTTTGTAACGTTGTTGGATCGAGCGCCTGACGGTGATACGAGGTGATCCGTTTTACATGTATAATCTATAAGCAAGATTATTGATTGCAAATAGTTGACGTAAATTTTCTTTCTCTTCTTGCTACTTCTTTAGAAAGTATTTGACGATAAAGCAACGATGCGTAGGAAACGTGAAATGGTACGCGTGTACATTTTGTCACAAAGAGTTTAAGAAACCGTCAGATTTGATACGTCATTTACGAGTACATACTCAAGAAAAGCCTTTCAAGGTATGCATGTGAAAAATATTAAAATATTTTTTGCGTTTAAAGCAACTTATACCTGCGACGAAGAGATTTTTTTTCTTCGTGTAACATTTACACACTTACCTGTATTTTTAGTGTACCTACTGTCATCGTTCGTTCGCTTTGAAATCTACAATGATAGCACACGAACGCACGCATTCGAGTGTGAAACGTTACGCTTGCGATTCTTGCGACAAAACGTTCGTCTGTCATAGTAGTTTAATTGCGCATACCAGGTGAGTGTTGGTTATAGTTTTTTTCTTACAAGAAAATCGACAACTTGCAATTAAGTGCCTTTTATGCTAGATTGCATGCAAAGTCTGACAATTGTTTCGATAAAACCATTGACAACGAGAAGGATTCCGACACGCACGTTACGATCGAAACTGATATTTATTCTGGTAATCAGTCGAAAACCCAAACAAAGGACAAATCAAAATTATCACCGGAAGCAGAAAGTCTAGTACCTCAGGTGATCTTGCAAGAACCGTTAGTAATTAGCGACACGGGAAATAAAATTTCCGTGGCTCCTTCGGGAAAGAAGAAACATGCTTGTGACGCAACTGCTGATCAGGCCAGGCCCCATAAGTGTTGGATTTGTCAGGCGGCATTTAGAAAGATCAGCCATTTGAAGCAACATCATCGTTGTCATACCGGAGAGCGTCCATACAAATGCACAAAATGCGATAGGTATTATGCGCGGTTATTACTTCTTATCTTTTCTTCTTTCTCCCTTTTCAAATGAACAACTTTCCTCTTTAACAATTTTTAATAAAACTTTCTATTGTACTTTGTTTCTTCTATCTCTTTGCGTACGAGTAACTAACCCTTTTTACGAACGTATATCGTTTTTTAAATCGTTTCAGGAGATTCACGTCGAATAGCGTTCTAAAATCGCATTTGCATACTCACGAGGATTCGAGACCACACGGTTGTTCTGTTTGTAATGCGAAATTCTCTACGCAGAGCAGCATGAAAAGACACTTGGTTACTCACAGTAATAAAAGACCGTTCATGTGTCCTTATTGTCACAAGACTTTTAAAACTTACGTGAATTGTCGGAAACACATGAAAATACATAAACACGAATTGGCACAGCGGGTACAGTATCTGTTGCAGAGAGAAAAAAAAAAAAAAAAAAAAAAAAAAAAAAA